>NW_025782914.1:0-33163 GCF_021130785.1 Homalodisca vitripennis | reverse complement strand
TATGCACAGGAAGCTACATTGGTTCATGTATTTTCTTTTACCTGTTAGCATGTGTTTCTGAAGATTGTTTTTGTTACATTCTTCAGAGCTAAGGTTTTTTATAAGAAATAGACTCACATCACAATAACATACTATAGTGTACTTTATACTTAAAATGAAAGTTATTAAAAAGATAAATAAGTAGGAATCATCCTCCATTATCTGTAAGAATGAGGCATAAACAAACCTTTACGGGTTTGTTAAGGAAAACACAGTCTTTTTCTATGTTTTTTTTAACACGATTTTTTTTAGCACGTAAGCCTTGAAAATGATGTTTTTTAAAAACAACTTTTAACAAAATAGCTGCCTTTACTTCATGTTTTTGTCATTTGTACACGTACCTAGATTCTAGGAAAAATTATTAATATACAGCAATAGTGGCTTATGACCCTACAATTGTTAGAAAATAACAAACAAATCTATGTGATCTTTCTTTCTTCAGATCTTAAACCACTTTCAGAGGATACACCTCATTAATTCTTGTTAAGGTCCCATATACGTTTATACTATAACAAGTCGGATTGTTTTTTTTTTCAAAAATTTTTACCGACATTGGAAATTTAGTAGGTTGATTTTGGAAACTGGAATAACCGTTAAAAAATTAAATTTATGTTGGTAAATCAAAGTATTCTGTTGTTTACCCTACTGCGCTCCCTGTGCACACCTTTAAACATAAATGACAATAAAATAATTGCCCCACTTAAAAGGCACTCGTTTATCCATGTAAGTTCATCGGATTGATTACTGCTTTTTTTAAGCACTATGTGCTGGATGGTAAAGGTATGAAAGTACTCACCTCTAAGCGGTTTGTACCTGTCTGAAATCGTATACTAAAATCCCATCAATATGTTAGAAGAGGTCCACGTCCCACATCCGCTTTGCTTAACTGTTTCACAATCTTTTACTTCACTACAAATTTTTTCATAAACATTTTTTGTACAACTCTGGAAATGGAAAGTTCTCTTCTTCCAAAAACCTTCTTTGTTTCTTCTTCTGGTTTTTGAATGCGCCGAGGTGTTACCCTCTTAGTGCATAAGAGGTTTTACATAAGTTACACTCAAGCACAATACTTAATAACTTAATAGCATCAACTTTCGGCCTATGAACCCTCGTTAATTTAAACGTTTCGAGTTTATCCTCATTGTTGATTGGAGAAAATCCACAAATACTTTCAATTAATAATTCAAATCACTGTTTTTTTAAATGGAAAAAAGTTTTAAGTATTCCCTTGAAAGCGGTTTTTATCTCGAATAAACTCATCAACGACGAGTAACAAACTTCAAGGACGCGTCTCGCGCGTTAGTCAATTCTTGTAGGTAGAGCAATCTACTTCCAATAGCCTGTTATTCATCGACCGCGCTAAACTGGAGTTTGTGATCTCTTAGCCATTGTAACAATTTGAATGTAAAACTAAATCTGAAAAAAAAAAAAAAAATAAAAAATTTCCTAAAGTGTGGTTAAGATAGAAGAAAAGAAATATCACTTAAAACTAACCTACTATTTTATCATATTATGTTTACTTCTTTACTTTTCTGATCAAATCACACCGTTAAATAATTTTGTATTTTTCAATTGTTTTGAACCCTTCTTGACCAAAAATAAGTTAAAAATAAGGACAGACAGTTTTTTTTAGAGCTTCCTTTTCATCACCTATTTAGTGGAATCAAGTCAAAAATCAAGCCTTTTTTTGATACCATCCTGCCAATACATGGCTACTCTGAACCTGCAATACTTTAGGTCTTTTGTTTTAGTAATTTCGATTTTTATTAAATGCGTACCCCTGCTCTCCTGAGAAGTAAAACCTTAATCTTTTCTTATTTTTTTAAAACAATTGAAAATTGTTGGACTTACCAGAACTATTGGGAACCCTTCCCCCCATTCCTACTTCTAAAAAAGACTAATCAAAGTCTGATTCAGATTCCGTGTCTTCACTGCAAGAAGAATGAGTCTGATGAAGACGAGTGAACTAGAAAGAAGATGAAGGAAGAAGAAGACGAGGAGGTTTGAGGCTGATCGAGAATTTCCTTAAGTTTTTTTAAACAGATTTTTGTTTTAAAACTGTTTTGATACTACCTCTCTACTTAGCTACTTTTCTTTTTCTTCTTTCTTCATTTTTAGATGAGCCCCGAAAGAATATAATTTAAACATTAGAAAATTAACACGCATTAAACTATATTTCAGGTGTGTATTTTTTTTTCCCTTTTCAAACGGTTTTTTAACTTAAAATTGGTTTAAAAAAAGATACAATTACTTCATCGTATATGTTTTAACTTCTGCAGTGAGCCAACGGGACCTTTTCTTGACTAAGATCTACTGGGTTAATATGTACACTTGCGAATAAAAAAAAAAACGTTCATAAGTATGTTGTTATAGTCAAACAACACTAGGGCCAATAGCGTCAAATCAAAGTTGTTTTTTTCCCAAATGTTTCGCATTTTTTTTAGTGCCGTTGGACTGCCATTCTCCCACATAGTCCAAAGAATTTAACCCAAATCGATATACAAATTTTTGAATCAAAACTATCAAGCTGATCAACGCACCCTCTTACTTTTGAACGAAGAAGAAGTGCTTTTCTTTGGTTGGTTCAACCCACTCGGCAGTCAGATCTCATGGGATAAATTCATTTTGTCAGAATCCACGGTTTCCCCAAAGACGACAATGAATGGGGCCTTTGGCTCCCATTTTCTGCATTAAATAGAAAAAAGAAAGAAATTAGTTAAAACCTGTTTAAAACGCTTTTGCAAAAGTTTAATAACTCAAAAAATTTAATATTTTATTTTTTAAACTTAAATAAGAATCTTAAAAGTTTATTAAATTATTTTAATACTAACAACACCACTGAGAACCCCAATACCAACATGTGATCCTCTTCACAGGTCTCTCCTCACGTCCAGAAAGCTTCACATAACTCAGGATACAGTATTAATTCACAAAATCAGTTTGTGCTAATCCTGTCCTCCGTTTTTTAATAACAAAGTCCTTGATTTGAATGATTAAAAATAGTACAACACCTTACATGTCCCCGTAGAGTCCCCTGGTCAACTTACACCCTGCCTCAACATCAATCGAAATGATGTAGAGCCATAACCGGATCTAGGTGCTATTCTACCATAACAGTTTTCAGGTAGTTTAATTGCCTATATCTTTCTTAATTAATTGTTGCCAAATTTCTGTACTACATAATCATAGGCACTACATAAATCAAACCAGCAGCTGAAGGTGAGCTTCTATGTTGAGGAAAAGCGTTTTCAGTTTAGACCGCACGAACCCTAGTTGAGACTTCGACACTAAAAAATAATAAGTTTTACATTAATTAAAGCTGTTTATGATAATAATTGTGTATGTCTAGCTAAAAAGGAACTTACGTTAACACCGCAAGGTTTCCTTCTCTGCTCCATAAAACTAAGTACTTATTACTTATTTTTAAAAGTGCGATAGAAAACTTGTGTTAACACCGCAAGGTTTCCATTTTCTATCACACTGGTCTAAAATAAATTACTAAAAAGTAACAGAGAACTTACGTTAACACCGCAAGGTTTTCCTTCTCTGCTCCATAAAACTAAGTACTTATTATTATTTTAAAAAGTGCGATAGAAAACTTGTGTTAACACCGCAAGGTTTCCTTTTTCTATCACACTATTTTATAGTTTTACTTACTTGTTAAGTGAGAAGCGGCCGAGTAGAAGTCGAAAATTGAACTTGATCAACTTCTGAAGAGGAGAACGCTATATACCCATCTGAACTGACGTTTGAGGTTAAAGGCGAACACGTGTTGATAGAAATTTACAGTTTTAATCATTCTAAGGTTTTAAGGTGACCACGTGTCGACAAAATGTAGTAAACAAGGGTAAATAAAGGACAAGTTAAAAAATGTGATATTATCAGGAGAGCAGACGTTGCAAGCATGTTTCGGTGGATCAAACAATACCGCTTACTTTAAAAATTAAATTGGTTGTTAGATAAAAACATTTATTCAGAGGTCAGGTCAATTGATATCAAAGCTTAGTATAATGAATATTATACCAATCATCTTCTGAGCTGTTGAATCTTTCACACTTCTATCTTTATTGGGATGTTAACACAAATTAAAAATTAATACCTCAGTAAAAAGTTATATTTATATTAAACATATATACATAAAATTGTTTTACTAGTAAATCTTCAAATCCTTTTTTCTTTCTCTGCAATTTGAAGTTTACGAATGAATTGTACCAATCATCTTCTGAAACTCTTCTAACTTTATTAAGGACATCAAAACAAAATTATAAAAATTATTTTTTTTTTTTACTAGTAAATCTTTCACAAATTTTTTATTACTCTCAATTATAAGTTTTATGAAAAGTTGTAACCGGTCTCAAATACTCATCCTTAGAGCTAGCTGCCACTACTTGAAACTTGAGAGTCTTGTACGCAGTTGTTTTTTTCCGTTGGACGTGAAAACCTGTGCTTTGTAATATTTTGAATCACCCCACGTCCAAGTCGAAGATAAAACGAAAGAGCTCTGAAATTCGTTCACCTTCACGTCTCTCGTAGAATATTTGATACCTATTTCTCAAAACTCTTAAAATTGTAAGCTTTTCTTTTGTTCTTCTGACATTTTAATGTTTTTTTCTCTCCGCCAAGTGGGGATGAAAGTAAATAATAAATATCAACTTCAATGACCTAGAGGTGAAGAATTCGCGATACGAACCGGCGCGTGGCCCGATAACGAAACGTAAACAATAGTAATTCGAATCGCGCGGCTTATCTTAAATTGTTATTTAATTGAGGTCAATTGCTTTTTAATTTGGGGTCAAGGTTATCTGGCACGTGCTTATCTTAAAATATGCGGAAATGTCAAAGGTTATCATGATTAAGGACCCCCGTCAGAGAGATAACAGGGGTCAAAGGTCCTGTCCCAGAACCTACATTTTATAACTACTGACTATATCCCCCTGTGTGAGATATATATTTGGTTTTTATACTTCTAGATACCGCATACAAAATTATAGTAATCAAAATTTCATCTGAGAAGTGAAAGTTTAAAAAAAAAACACTTGAAAGAGGTATTTTAAACTAGGTTAGTTTTAGTTAGACAATGACTTGATTTTAAGGCACAACTTTAAAGACTAAAAATATCCAAGATAAAAAAAGATTAAAATATTTGAGTTTTGGGGGCGTTTTTGAAGGGTTAGTTTACGTTGATTAGCATAGACAGTCTAAATATGTGCTTTATTATTACAAAACGTTTGTGTTTCCTATAAAAAAACAAACATCTGAAACAGTTTCTAAAAAACTTGTAACGTCTTTATGTTACTTCCCTTCCAGATTCCTTTCAGTTAATGACTTATCCAAAATGAAAGAAACTGTTCGGAGTTTCCTGTAACCCGAGCCTAGGTTTAGCTGTAAATTAAAAAACTAGGAACTGAACCGCCCATTAAAATATTTTCCTTAAACTACCTACTTATCCTTATTTTCTTTTTCTTACTCTTTTGCTTCGCTAGTAGTAACATAAACATAACATTTTATATATTTTTTACTGTACGTATGAAATAGATATAATAACATGACACAGATTATTGGTTTTATTTTAGAGCTGTAAATACAATTTAAAATATTTGTGTAGAATGTCTACACATCAAGAATAAAACTAGGGATGTATAATAGTGAAACAAAATGAACAGCAAGGGAAATCTGATGTAGTTTTAACCGCTTCAGCAACCACGATATGTCACGTCCTCACTCGATCATTATTCTGCTAAATTTACTTTGGCTTGGATGTTTTAATCATATTTACGTTTTAACGTCACATTTATTACCTGATATAACAATAACTAATTGAAATATCTAAGACCCCATATATTAAAATTTTCAGTTACTATACTTAACTAATAGAGAATGGAAGTTATACTTCAGTTTAGAAGGACGAATCATGTATCTGTGACACCTCGGTGTTAACGCCCCAAAATTTTAAACAAATAAATTAGTTTAACATAATACTACGAAAATGTCTTATTGTTACATTAGTGATTATCGTAACCACCTTTTATACTGTAAGACTCCCCCAATATGTAACAATGCTGCCGTACACATCAAGTGGCCATCCGGATTAATATAGGAAAATTATTAGGCCGTTAAGGCCACTTCAGAAGAAAGGGACAGGAATTCTGCCACAGCCTGTATATGCATTAAAGTGAAGCCCGCGGTGAATGTGACGACACCGGTGTTGTCGCAGCCACGTGTACGGAACGCGCTGAAATCAGCAATAGATGTGTTGTACGCAGGCCTTGAGCAGTCTAAAAGCACCATGTACTTCGTTAATTACTACATGAATCGCCTAGGCGGCAGCACCTCTCAGAGTACCGTCCTAAGACGAAAATGCGCTCTGATTGGTCTGGAGCCTTTGCAGCGGGAGGATCGGGCGATGTTGAAGTGATGCTCGGAGAGTCGGCTAACTTGTGCGGAACGCGACAGACGTTAACTTAGGCCATCTCCCCCCCTCTCACTCTCTCTATCCATATTTTAACTTTTCGGAAGCCAAATTCTAAATTCTTAATTATGTATTAATCAAACCTAATTATTTTATTAATCTAATCTAAAGAGTGTACTAATTTTAATAAATCATATATTAGTTCGACTCCGTTGTTTTATTTTGAAAAGTTCATACAACCTTCCTCGCCACGAACCCAAGAGATCTTTCACCTCCGACTGGGCAAACGAAGGCAACCTACCACATATCAGCTATTTCCTTTCAACTTTAATAATTAAATTTTTGTCTTCATTTGTATGTATATATGTCAGTCCATGGTATAATTTTATTATGTGTATTGCACTTCAAAACAATTTTTTCGCAATTTTAATTTATAATTTCTCTTGGATTTAAACAATCGTATAATGTCAATCAGACAACATACATTCGTACTTTGAGAAATGTGGATAACTTTTTAAATTGATATTTCTAATTCCCCTAAAACTCGGTTTTTATATTTTACGAAATTTTTCAAATAAATGATTTCTGAAAGATAATTAAAAAGTAAGTAAAAAAACTAGAATATCCGTAATTTTGACACAGAATTTTTCTTACGAGATCTACTCACTTGTAAAACAGTAAACTGATCCTTAGATATTCGGAATTTTAGCTATCAATTTATTGAAAATGGAACCAGCTGTTTATTTTGTTAAAACTGCTAAGTTCTACTTACGAGATATTCCAGAACTTAGAGAAATATTTACAGATTAATCCTGTACTAAATTTTTTCCTAGAAACTTTGTTTAGGGTGGTAAGCACGTAACAAAATGTTTAAGTAACTCCCTTCGTTTTAATGAATCTAGTTAAATTTAGAACGAAATTCTCACAGTTTAATATCTTACCAAGTTAAAAAAACGATTTCAAAATTATTAAAGGTTTTGCGTTTTTCTTACTGCAACACAGACTTAACAACAAGTTTGATGGTTTATAAAAGTTTGCTAAAGGTCGATTTATTAGGTTTTCAACATTTATTAAATGATAATACTTCAAGAATTCCAAAAAGGCCAAATTAATTTGTCAGTAACGCATCCTATTCAACGCCGACCGATATGTATTTGTGGTTAAAGATCTGTCCTATTTCTAACTATAAACAAATAGATACTAAATACATAATTCACAATGATATAAAATTAAATACCTAACATTGTCCTATATTTAAAAATAAAAAATTTGTTATATACGGTATACATCTAGAAGGATTAACCCTCCAACTGTTGTTTCATCAAAATTTTGATGAACACAAACCCATTATAGACTAAATACACACCTAAAGGCTTCTCCAACAAATTTTTCATGTTTTCCGCTACAATTAGATTAATGTATTTAAAGTGAGATTTTAATTAAATACTGATAATTAAATGAACGATTACTGTTAATTATGTAACAGTTGCTTACAGGGTTATAAAAGTATAATCGGATTTAAAAATCAAAAGTGCAAATATTAATCCAACTATTAACAATTTAAAGTTTCCACCGTGCACAAAACATGGTTTTTGTATATTGATGTTTATACATTAATATTGAGTAATCATATACGTTATATATTATTTCTTATAAATGTATTCCTAATTAGAAAAGCCTGAATTTGATGATGTTCTCATTGCTTTTATGTGTTTATTAGATCTAATTTTGAAGGATCTGGCCGGTTTGTCCAATATAGTGGGATTGACTTTTATTCAAAAAACAAAAGCAATTCAACAAAACCAAAATCAAAATTCAACAATTAGTGGAGGATACAAATTACGTTGCAACGATTGTCCATCCCACTATATTAGACAAACAGGGCCGATCCTTTAAAATTTGATTAAAATGACCTCATAAAAGCATTGAAAACACCATCGAATTCAAAATATGCAGACCATTTTATATAACACCGGCAGTACATACACTAACATCGAATACAATCTTGAAATCTTACACGCACGCAAAAAAGTCGCCTATTATCTGCCATAGAACATTTTTGAAATTTACAAAAGTGCCAAAATTAATCATAATATTAAATTATATGTATTATTTATAATATGGGTTTATTATATGACAACGATTTTATAACAACAAATTTATTATTAGATAGACTTATAAACAATTATACACTGATCACACTTAAAATTAAATACAACAAATTTAGCCAGCAAGGTAGTGAAAAAACACCTGAAAACTTGGTTTTAGTTATTTATTTTCACAATTTAACTTAACCTTAGTACCTAAAGATGAATTCCCAGATTCAAAAAGTACATTGTACGAAAATAAAAAAGTTTAAAAAGTGTAAAAAGATTTTTTATTATTTTTTACACATAAAATATTTTATTTTACATTTGAAACTCAAAATGTATAACACAAAAAATCTTATAATTTAAAATTTTAGTAAAATAATATGTTACATTTCAATTACAGATACAGACTTTATATTTTTATACTAAATACGTTTTCATATATTTTAAAACCCATTTTTAATGTAAAAATTATATTTGTATGAAAAACTAGTTTAATTTTTTTTCTATATAATAAGTACATTAAAATAAACTATTCTAACACAATGCATCTTGCATACTCCTAGCGAAAACTACAACTGACACTAGAAGATGGTAGAGCAAAGCAATATCAGTTAAATTTTGTTTCTTCTGGAGCCACTTAAATACAATTAGAAACATGTTCTCGATACTCCTTACGCGTGGTGTACAATAGCACCGTGTCAAAGAACCTCATGAGATGTGTGAATTGTTGAGAGCCTTCTACTCCTCAGTGTTTTAGACCGATAGAAGTTTTTATTTCTACTAGGGGCTTTGGAATCTCCTCTTCTTTTGACAATCAGCCCAGAAGAAGATTTGAATGAGCATAAAAAACCTTGACGAAACTAATGGTAAGGGTCCCAAAAGAGATCTACGACATTAAAGTATTATGCAATTTGATTAACAGTTTCGAGTTATTTAAGGGATTTAACTGTCCCATTAATTCACAGAGAAACTTTCTTTGACTAATTTAATTTTATCTTTTTCACAAACATTTTATGAATAGCGTATTAATACAAGTACGACATTAATATTTATCATATAAATTAAGTAAAAAACCTTTTCTATTTTTAAATCCATAATCAGTTAACTAATTATTGGTTACTGTAATATTTATTATAATTTAAATGAGTATGTGTCAATTATTTATCATTTACGTACAAAGTATAACTTTTTATAAAATAATTTATAGTTTTATAATAGTTTATAGTTTATAATTTTATGCATGAACTGTGTAAAGATAATAGTTTTTGTCTCATAGCATGATATAATTTTTATGATTAATAAGTAATTATCTGAATTTTTATATGTGAAACTAACAAATTAATATTAAAATTTAAATATTTCAAATTATTTTTATCATTAAAAATTCTTAAAATTAATACAAATACATTTTATAGTGTCAGTACTACTGTATATATATAAATTAGTAAACTATTCAATGCAAAAGTCTGAAATTTGTGTTTTATTCTGTTATACTATCAGTCGATCTTTTTCTTTGCATATGTATGCGTAGGTAGTAAATATTTCTTGAATTACTTAAATTCAACTAAATGTATACAGAGTTAAAAGGCCAATGTACGGTAGGGAAAGAACGATAGGAGAGGCTATCCTTAACTTGAAGGGCGTCGTTAATTTCCCAAGACTCGATCTTTAAGTCGTCATCTTTAAACTGAGCTCTCATTCCTTTTTAAATCCCAAATACTAGAAAAGTATTTTAAACATGTTTATGGAGGTTTGCTTCAGTTAGGAGCGCTCATTAAATAATATATTTTTCTTTCTCAGGTTTAAAATAATTAATCCTTTACACTGCTTGCTCATTATTAACCGAAATACATTAAAAATGCATTGATATTATACCACGAATAAAGTTTCATTTTTAGCATAATGAGATATATTTTTAGTTGTTTTAACTAGTTGCCACGGGTTATAAACTTCTGTGTTTTTGACTTGTAATGTATACATTTAATTTGCTCTTCAATTACAACAAAAATGTTTCTTATTTCTCTTAAAATGTAATATAAAATAAGTATTGTTCCGAGTTAGTGAAAAATACAGGAGGCCTCGGAAGCGTGCCCCTCCCAAACTCGGAGCAAATCACAAAAAAAAAAACAATCACATGCCACTAGTGGGAAGAGACAAAAACGAGACAAGATTTCGAGTAGTACAAGAAATATAATTAGTAGGTGGCAAACATTTTCCATGCAAAATACAATTACTGCAGCACCACGGTGCACCGCGTAACTTAAAAACTAAATAACAACAATAAATATAATTCCAATAATGACAATAACATAATAAATAAATAATATAATAATAACACAATAAATAGAAATTTGGTCTATAAATAACATATATCAGGTACGGCAGTAGTAAATCTAAAAATTTTAACAGGTAATTTTTTATGAACTGAGGGGGAGGGAAAAGGTTTGTAGGATTTCTAGGCCCACTAATTTTAAAAAGTAATTTGGTTTCAAGTTTGTAGCCGAAAATTAAAAAAAAAATATTTAAAGCCCAATTTTCGAAGGAGGCGGGGGCTTAGTTGCCTCCACGAATCCGAATTAAAGATGAAATCCTCCCCTTCAGTTCATGTAACTAAACTAAATAATACTGGCGAATATACTGGCCCTCCTCCAGATTAACATCTGGCAGCGCTCCATACAAGCCAATCCTCTCAAGTGGTATAAGAAGTAAAAAACATTTCTGATCCAACCTTGTTCCAGAAGAAATTAATGGGAGCACTACACTCCGGTTGGATGCCGGTTCCAATAGCGCTGGCAGGGCGCGGGGCATTCAGTTGGCTTCAGTGCTGTGGGCAGACTCGCCGCACCAGTCCCGCTGACGGCACTCACGGGGACCCTATAGAATCCCAACATAACCAGTAGAAATTTAGAACAACTTTACTACAACCCGAGAAATAATAAAAACTTAATTATGTTTGCCACAAAGTATAATAAAATATTTAAATTTAACAATTAAGAAAAAAATAACAATCTGTAACTAACAGTACCATTTTAAGTATCAGAAGACTATTTCCCAAAAATACCTCAAGACACCAAGTATTAAAAGATACACTACTTGGTGACAATATTAAATATTACAAACCAAACAAATTTTCAAATATATAAACATTTACTTATAGGCTAGAACAGCCATACTAAATGATTAAGCGTGATAACAATTACTTGTAACTATAATTCGCTGGATTTTAATCATTCTATTATAATAATTTTACATTTTGCTATTAAATATTAATTGTAAGGGTAGGCCTAATAATAATTATATAATTTAACAAATAATAACAATACATTATTTCCCAAATAAACAATAATTAAATTCTAATCAGTTCACGCTACTATAAAGGCAATAATTAAATAATAAAATTGAAATCATGGATGTTGCACCCAAAATTTGCACGCAACACAAAACACACGAGGTAACAAAAATTTGCAAAGTCTGTACCGTCTCGCTTACACTAAATAAAAAACAAGGTGTGTTACACGGAATAAATAATTTCCGTTCGCCGAACGGATCAGTTAGAAAGCACAAGAGCGAAAGATAAAAAACTAAAACTAGCATAGTAAAATAAATTAACAAATTTTAGAACTTACGAAAGACAGGAAACGAACACTTTGCGACACGAACACGTACACGAGGAACACAAGTTACAAAAATAAATATATATAAATTACTTATAACTAATCTACGATAATATTATGTCAGGGTGGGAGAGAAAAAAACCGCCAACTAATTAAGTTAAGAGAGTGAAAAAGACAATTACCTGCCGAAAGTCGTGTGAATTAGCCAGCCATGGAGAAACGGGAAGAACAAGAGAACAGCCAGAACACAGTAAGCTTTCTCCGAACGTGTCTTGACCTGCTCCGAACAGTAGTCCAGAGCCAGTGCCGGTGCCGATGAAACAGCTGGTCGGTAAACTAGTCAAGGTCAACCAGCTGACCTCAAAAGCCAGGCAGAAAATCAATACTCTGACGGAGTGACTCCCCCACCGACTGACAATGAGTGGCCGAGGTGGGAAAATAATAGACAAAAATAAATTTGTCCAAAACTGAGCCCCGGCTCAACCTCCCCCACTAAAAAGGGTGCAACCCCAAACAAAACCTCTCCCCCACTGAAAAGAAGAACCTACAAGCTCTGGCACAGGAAACGGGAAGTCGAGAACCCTAACAGGAAACGAAGTCCTGAGCAGGAGGGCAGACAAAACACGATCCTCCTGAAATTTTGAGAGGCGCCTCTCTTGGAGAAAGAAGAAAACAGAAAGAGAGTAAAAACGACACCACAGGGAAAAACCAGGGGTGATCAGTCCCCGGACACCCCCGCAGCCGCACCAGTATCCAGAGCATGACCAGAGGTATCACCACGGAAGGCCTTCAGATGAGAAACGTGCGCCTTCCGCCACAAACCTCCCCGATACGGGATCAACTAACTTCAGCAGTAACTGGGGAGAGAAAACGAAAGAATCCGGTGTGGACCTGTCCACGATAGCAAAGTTTGGCTGCCCGTTTATCAACGGCCGAACTGACCGGATGGGCCTTACAAAAGACAAGATCCCCCACCTGGAAGGGGTTAGCAATACGTCCCTTATTGAATTTTCTCCTCACCTTTCCCTAGACTGTAGGAGCTTAACCCTGACTGCCTCCCAAGTGTCACTCACATTGGGAGTACCAGGCACTGGTAGAAGACTATCCAGACTCCAGAGATTAGACAAGGGATCAGAAGGAGGACGGACTAAATCATGACCTGGAAAAGGCGTGGAATCGTGACTCTCGTGAAGAGCAGAATTGAAGGCTAACTGAAGCCAGCTCAGGTTTTCATCCAGGTAGTTTGTTTCTCAGCGTGATAAGCGATAAGGGCGGCTCTGAGATTGCGGTTGAACCGTTCAGCATGAGAAGGCTGGGGGTAGTAAGGAGATGTCGTTACATGTTTGATTCCATGCCCAAAACAGAAGCGATGAAAACTCCCCCTCGACACGAATTGTGTGCCGTTGTCTGAGACGAAGGTGGCGGGCACTCCAAAATTTCTGTAGAAGGCGGGACTTGAGTGCCTTGACGGTGAGCGACGCCGTGGGCACTCCTAAGAGGAATCAACCAGCAAAACTTAGAGAAAGCATCCACAGCGACAAGCAGGGGGAGGTGTTCTGACTTGCTACGGGGAAAGGAGGGCCCCACATAGTCAATGAACACTTTTTCAAGAGGCCGCTCCGCCACCTCGGAGGAAAGAAGTCCTAATTTGGTATTTTGTGCTGGTTTACTGACGAGCAAAGATGACAAGCTCGTACTCTACCAGCAATGTCTCTGTCCATACTCTTCCAGATAAACTTATCTCTGATTTTAGCGATGGTCTTGTGGATCCCTAAATGAACCGCCCACGGGAGAAACATGAAAAGTAGGAAAAGACCATCGGTATGAGGGCACTCGGCAGAACAATCTTGGGACCACCTCCGCGTCGGGCACGACAGCAAGGACACCCTTGGACAAGAAGTAAGGGAGAGTGGGCTTCTCCCTCCTGGAGCTCACCAATGATGTTTGACAACTCGGGGTCTTGAAGGTTGGTGAGAGCCAAAACTCTCAAAGGCAGCAGGGAAATCCAACATCACCGTCCCACACAACGGTGCTTGAGAATCAACAGGATCGCTGGGTAGATGATACATTCTAGAAAGAGCATCGGCGACGACGTTTTGGGTGCCGCGAATGTGCTGCACCCTGAATTCAAAGGCCGCAATTTTGACAACCCAGCGACCAATCTTCCCGAGTTGTCGAGGATGGGCCAATAGCCAGGAAAGAGCCTGATTGTCAGTTTCCAGCAGAAATTCGGAATGCTCTAGGAACCTCCGAAACTTATCCATGCCGAAAACGACCGCCAGACACTCCAGCTCATAAATAGAAGATTTCTTTTCCTGAAGGGTCAAAGTCCTAGATGCAAAAGCTATAGGTTGCCGAGCGCCGTCGAATTCTTGAGAAAGCACAGCTCCTACGGCACAGGATGAGGAGTCAGTCTGGCAAGATGAAGGGCCTACTAAAGTCCGGTATTCGCAGCACAGGAGGTTGGAATAATTGCCTCCTTAAGCAGTTGAAAAGCACGTTCTTGATCTTCACCCCAAACGAACTTTGCGTCTTTCCTTCTTAAGGCGTTCAGAGGGGCGGGCCACCTCGGCAAAGTCAGGAATAAACCTACGGTAGAAATTAACCATGCCTATGAATCTGGCAACACCCTTGGCATCCTTCGGAGGAGGGAAATCCCGAATGCCTTGGGTCCTGGCAGGGTCTATAGATACACCCCTAGACGACACGAGGTGACCGAGAAACGATATTTCAGACTTGGCGTAAGGACACCTTCTCCGGATTGATTGTAAGGCCAGCCCTACCCAAACCTAACCAAGACCTCCTCAAGATGTTTAACGTGTTCGTGAAAGACTCACTGTAGACCAGAAGGTCATCAAGATAATTAAAGACATACCTGAACTTCACATCGTGGAAGATGGAGTCGAGCAACCTAGTTAACGTTTGGGCCCCCACAGCTAGCCCCATAGGCACAGATCGGTACTGATACAAATTCCACGGAACACAGAAGGCCGTGAGAGGGACGTGATTTCCTTCTTCAACGGAATCTGATGATATGCTTGGTTCAAATCAAATATAGTGAAAAATTTGGCCTTACCGAACCAATCAAAAGCAGAATGGAGATCGGGGAGAGGCACTGAGTCTATTTCAATTTTGGCATTAAGTTTTCTTAGGTCAACCACCATACGATGTTTTCATTAGGCTTTTAAACCAAGAACGCTGGACTGGCATACGATGAGTTTGAGGGCTCAATAACTCCTTGATCCAAGAGATCCTTGATGATACCACGCATAACCTCTATCTTTGGAGGAGCCAACTTGTATGGGTGGGAGCGTACTGGCTGAGTGTCAGTCACGACGAATTTCCATATTCAATGAGATGGGTAGAACCGAGCTTGGGTGTGAGGACCTCCGGAATCTTGAGCAAAGCTCACGGAGAACCCCAGCTTGCTCCTCATTCCAAGTGACCGAACGGGTCCCCAGGGGCAGAACCTTCCTCACACTCCACCTCCACAACCTGCGGCGTCGATTTGCATTTATCAGAAAAGGGGACTGACACTCGCCGATTGAATTTGAAATAAGACTGGCCCGCCTGAAGATCCAGCACCAAACCAGTCTTTTGAATAAAATCCGCCCCAAAATACAATCCATACTCAGGTCCTGGGCCACAAGGAAGCTCCCACACCCATGAAAAATATTCAACCTTAAACTTGATTGAAGCCTTCTTCGAAATTGGAAGAGGGGAATTAGAAAGCAAGTCCAGCAAGTTAAAGAAGACTCCATCGGTGTGCTTCACCAAACCTAACCTTGAAAATGGCTTCAAAAAGACGGGAAAAGAGATGAGGCTACAGGCTGACCCGGAATCAACTAGGGCCTTACTGCACTGAGTCTCCCACTAAGATATTGATATAAGGGCACACCGAAGATGCTGTCCTAAGCCGTAGGTTTCCCTTTTCTGCTAGGCTCATAGTGTCCAAACTATTAAATCAAATTTTTCGCCACAGGTACTATTTTTTGAAATTTTTTCTTAGACCTCGGGGGAACTTCAGAGATAAACCCCCCTTTGATTCTAGTTTTTTGGACCAGTGCGATATCTCCTAGGAACACTCCCGACGAGTATAACCTCGTTTACCACAGGCATAGCAGATGGGTGGATGAAGCCACACCAGAGTGATGTGGCCCATCCCAGGGATTCTGTACGGCCGTGGACAGCCCTCATGGAGGGCTGGATGGAACGATGATTGTTCCTCTCCGCCCTCTGCCGGTCAGCAAAAACTGCACGCTGCGCGAAGCAATGCACAGACGGTCCAGTTCAGAAAAGGTGGAAGGGCGACCAGCAAAAAACTAGAGGACGAGGACCTCTCTTCAGGATTGAGACCCCCTCAATAAATGGTAGGTGACCACAGTACTTTCGGGGATATTGAGCCTTAACACCCCTATCAGTGTCCCTACACCTCGGCCACAAACTTAGCCAAAACTCTCTCCGTTGCCCTGAGGCCTAAAGAATTTCTCCACACGGAGACGTTCCCTCAATCTGACCAGGAACAAAGAAATCCAATGCCTCCCTATGAAAATCATCCAGGGTACCGACCCCTCTGGAGAACTCGAACCAGACAGTCACCCAAAGGTGGCCTACAAAAACGGAGAGATGACATGCAGGAAGCTCCGCTCCCTGAAGACCAGGCAAGTCATGCAGTCGCAGGATCTCAGAAAGAAACCGCAGCAAGGCTTCAGTATCTAGACCATCCACCGTTGGTAGTCGCTGCAGCAACGGGGTAAGTGGGTTCGGAAGCTTGTGATACTGAACAAAGGATCCCGTCACCACAGTCCCAGTCCCCAGATCCAGCAGGCATTTGGGTCACAGGGCCCCCGGGCCCCGTCCACACCAGACACCCCCGACGCCACGCTCCACATCAAAATCAGCAACAACTGACCCAGGGATCCGGCATTCACCCTTAACAGCCGCAGCAGAGTCAATCGCAGACAAAGTTTTTTTCAGGAGCCTTTGCCCCCTCGTCCCTCTCGAGTACAGTCAGCAGGCCGTCAACCAAGGTGACGCGTTCCTCCAACCACTCCTTATCACCAGAACTGGTAAGCTTGGCTCTAAGTAGCGACAGCCTCATATGTAGATGGGTAAGCCGGGACAAATACCTAGCCCTCTCTCGGCCAGTAGGCGGCGACTCCAACCAGTCTCCTGACTATTCTCAAACGTCTCCAACTTAGCCTCCAAAATAGGCCTCTGCTTCTGGAACGTCAAATCTCTAGGCAGGTCGTGTCCAGTTCCATATTATCACGCAGTTGCTTCGCATGGATTCGCAGTCGGAACCCGGAGTAAGCCCACGAGCCAACAACTCAAAATGGAGATCCTCCTTCAACAAGTATTCAGGCACCAGAGAGACAGGCATGATAAATAAAAAAATGACACAGACTAACAAGTAACACACACTGACTCGAAGTCAAGACCAACAAAGCAATAACTAAGGCGACAAGTGAATAACTTAGTGAGGACAACACTCTCAGCAGGGTCCCCAGAATTCCTGCCGTCCACGAAACACGGCAGCGAAACCAAAATACCGCAACAAAAACACTACGCCGTACCAGAAACAAAAACCAGGAAAAAAAAAACACGAAGACAAGATTATAACAAAAAACACACAAGTAAACAATAATCAGAGAATAAATAAGTTCACACAACTTCCTGTAAATCAGCGAAAAATAGCTCAGCGAGACTGGCGGCACAGGTGCAGGAAGTCAACTAACAACTTCAACTCGTGCCTCTCACCACCAGTGGCAAAACAAAAACCCCGGGCCCGCAGAGGGTAAAAACACGTAACCACGCTCTGCTACCATTTTGTTCCGAGTTAGTGAAAAATACAGGAGGCCTCGGAAGCGTGCCCCTCCCCAACTCGGAGCAAATCGTAAAAAAAAAACAATCACATGCCACTAGTGGGAAGAGACAAAAACGAGACAAGATTTCGAGTACAAGAAATATAATTAGTAGGTGGCAAACATTTCCATTGCAAAATACAATTATGCAGCACCACGGTGCACCGCGTAACTTAAAAACTAAATAACAACAATAAATATAATTCCAATAATGACAATAACATAATAAATAAATAATATAATAATAACACAATAAATAGAAATTTGGTCTATAAATAACATATAATCAGGTACGGGCAGTAGTAAAATCTAAAAATTTTTAACAGGTAATTTTTTATGAACTGAGGGGAGGGAAAAGGTTGTAGGATTTCTAGGCCCACTAATTTTAAAAAAGTAATTTGGTTTCAAGTTTGTAGCCGAAAATTAAAAAAAAAATATTTTAAAGCCAATTTTCGAAGGAGGCGGGGGCTTAGTTTGCCTCCACGAATCCGAATTAAAAGATGAAATCCTCCCCTTCAGTTCATGTAACTAAACTAAATAATACTGGCGAAATATACTGGCCCTCCTCCAGATCTAACATCTGGCAGCGCTTCCATACAAGCCAATCCTCTCAAGTGGTATAAGAAGTAAAAAAAACATTTCTGATCCAACTTGTTCCAGAAGAAAATTAATGGGAGAGCACTACACTCCGGTTGGATGCCGGTTCCAATAGCGCTGGCCAGGGTGCGCGGGCATTCAGTTGGCTTCAGTGCTGTGTGGGCAGACTCGCCGCACCAGTCCCGTGACGGCACTCACGGGGACCCTATAGAATCCCAACATAAACCAGTAGAAATTTAGAAACAACTTTATTACAACCCGAGAAATAATAACAAACTTAATTATGTTTGCCACCAAAGTATAATAATAAAATATTTTAAATTTAACAATTAAAAAAAAATAACAATCTGTAACTAACAGTACCTTTTAAGTATCAGAAGACTATTTCCCAAAAATACCTCAAGACACCAAGTATTAAAAGATACACTACTTGGTGACAATATTAAATATTACAAACCAAACAAATTTTCAAATATATAAACATTTACTTATAGGCTAGAACAGCCATACTAAATGATTAAGCGTGATAACAATTACTTGTAACTATAATTCGCTGGATTTTTAATCATTCTATTATAATAATTTACATTTTGCTATTAAATATTAATTGTAAGGTAGGCCTAATAATAATTATATAATTTACAAATAATAACAATACATTATTTCCCAAATAACAATAATTAAATTCTAATCAGTTCACGCTACTATAAAGGCAATAATTAAATAATAAAAATTGAAATCATGGATGTTGCCACCCAAATTTGCACGCAACACAAAACACGAGGGTAACAAAAATTTGCAAAGTCTGTACCGTTCTCGCTTACACTAAATAAAAACAAGGTGTGTACACGGAATAAATAATTTCCGTTCGCCGAAACGGATCAGTTAGAAAGCACAAGAGCGAAAGATAAAAAACTAAACTAGATAGTAAAATAAATTAACAAATTTTAGAACGTACGAAAAGACAGGAACGAACACTTTGCGACACGAACACGTACACGAGGAACACAAGTTACAAAATAAAATATATATAAATTACTTATAACTAATCTACGATAATATATGTCAGGGTGGGAGAGAAAAAACCGCCAACTAATTAAGTTAAGAGAGTGAAAAAGACAATTACCTGCCGAGAAATGTCGCGTGATGAATTTACGACCAGCCATGGAAGAGAAATCAGGGTAAGAACACGAGAAACAGCCAGAACACAGTTAAAGGCTTCTACGAAAAAGTGTCGTGACCGTCTTCCGAACAGTAGCCAGAAGCCAGTGCCGGTTGGCCGATGGAACAGCTGGTCGGGCTTAAAACTAGTCAAGGGTCAACCAGCTGGATCCTCAAACCAGGCGAGATAAAATCAATACTCTGGACGGGGAGTTGACTCCCCCACGGACTGACAAAGAAGTGGCCGAAGGTGTGGGGGGGAAAATAATAGACAAAAATTAAATTGTACCCAAACTGAGCCCCGGCTCAGTATTCACGTAATACGTGTTAAATTTCAAAAAACCAACTCTGGATTCTTAAGTTGAAAAAAAAAACATTAAAAAATTGCACCAATAAGCACTATCATATATTTTAGGTGGTACACATAACCAGGCGTTTTTTTAAGTGGTTGTGGTTTTTTGTTGGCCCAGTGCTGGACTGGACCAACGAAGAGACCAGGATCGTATTAGTAATAATTACCATTATTTTTATTTGTTTTTGTCAATTATTATAAATAACATTATATTGGATCTTCTATCTAGTACTTCTTCTAATTCTAACTTTTTTTATATTCTGTTCTATTGTTTCTTTCCTACTGTTTCTTAAAGAGGTTATAACGAGAAAGAACATTTTTTGTATTATTTTATCAACTGCAAATTGCATAATACGACATGAAAACCCCAAAGCGCATTAAAAACTTGAAATTAATATTATTTCTTAAAGGAAGCGAAGAGAAATGCAGTTGTTTTGTTGTTATATTGTTTTTTGTGTTATTTTTTTTTGGTTTACACTATTTTACTTGGCATTCAATATAGGTTCATGTAGAATTTGTGTAGACAGGACACGAAAAAATGATTAAAATACACATGATTATTACTAATCCTTGAAACACCTTATTTAGAAAAAAGGGGTAAAACCAATTTTATATTTGATACGTATCACGACTAAGTAAGTTTAGAGTAAATATTATTATGTTTGCCATACATTACAGATATTAAAATTTAACTTATTTTTATTTAGTTTAAAGTTGACATATAATTCGAAGAAGAAACCGATACTCTCTAGCGTAAAACTAAATGTTTCTAATAATAACTAGATTATTTTTTTACTCCAAAGTATTTAGGCGGAATCTAAACATTAGGAGATAACAGTACAATATTATTACTGTATTGAGATGACAAAAAACATATCTTTCGAAGTTTTTCTAATATCAGTTAAGACTCAAGGAATTTTCTGGCCTTCTATACTTCATGACCTTATGATATGAAGAATCTAAAACGGAAGTTCTGACGAGGCAAACTTTATAAAATGCGTAAAATGTTACGTTACGTCATAAGAAATGCCGGGGCTTGCTTGCATTGCAGTAAGATTTCATATTATGATACATTACCTTTGTAAGAAACATATTGATTAAAAACCAAAGTCGACTGGACAGTGACATGCATATATATTGGTTTATAATTATTTATTAGCAGGGTCTTATTTTCCCTTATCCTATGCCTAATGAAATCCAGCTTTCATATAACTTCGATTTTCTTTATTACTTAGTCCTTGCCATGTTTGTGTCATTTTATACTCAAATACAAACCTCTTGTTGGGAGACTTGTATGTCATTTCTTGTCTTTGTTGGGTTAACTTATACGAATTGTAGCTTTCTTGATTTCCGGTTTTTAGAATTGAGCTGTGGTGGTTGTAAAAGAGCATCGTTTTTTAATAACAAAACTGTAATAAAAACCTTCTTAGTCGTATTTTTTTTCTAAAATTAGCAATCAGTAAATAAGTTAACAGTATAGTTAGATGATGTAATGAATAATAGTAATATTTAGTATTTTTAGTTAGAAAATAAAATTTATTAAAATAATGAAAGCTCAAAAGATTAATCCTAAAGCTAAATATACTGTAAAGTGTTGAAAAATTTATATGTTAGTTTTTAAACGCTTTTGTTGGATACAATTAAACTGGATATGGGGCAAGCAATTTAATGCCATTCACTCATTTGTTTTGTACACAAATTTAAATTCTCAACCAAAACTTTGAAATAAATAAACCTCATTATTTTAAATTTGATTTACTTGGTATGATTTAGGAATAACAATAACGTAGCATTGCAATTTGTACGTAGAATCCATTTAAAATTTGATACTACTTGCGGGTGCCAATACAACTTCTTATGTGATTACAAAATCGAATGCCAATCGCCGTCATATTTCGTGTCCCTTTGTATGCCCACATCAGTCGTCAACGTAATATCGTTGGGAGCACCGTGAGCAAACAAATATTCATGGGAAGGGGATTATGGATGCCACACCATCATAATTTCGTGCTCTTTAGTTCGCACACAAACGTCATGTAAATTATACCGCTTGGATAGCTGCTTATCATATACATGTATACCGTTCTCCTTGGATTGCCCTGTGGAAATTAATGTAATGCTTGCTTGTACTTATAGGGCCCCTCATAGGTTATTTTAACTTTGAATTGTCGTAAAAAGTGCTTATGGATATCCTAAATTAATCTTTAGTTATAATGTAATAGTAAAATAAAACTAACAACAATTTACCCAATATATTTTGAAGACCAACTTTTCACTAATCGATCATTTTTTAATAATAAATATCACTTTCTATATTTCTAATGTCATTGTTAAAATAAACGTTTGATTATTTACTTTTAGTAAAAACTCTTGTTGTTATATTAAAACGGGTTAAAATTTTATCTTTACAAAATAAAACGTATAATTTTTTTTTGAATGAATGAAAGTTGGACATTGTCCAAAGGGAATAGTCTATGTCAGTAGCAAATTTGTTTTTGTTTTGTTTACAATTTCCAGCTAAAATTTCATACATTTTTTTTATCAATTAAAATATTACTTATAAACTGAGGTTTTCTGAAACACTAAGTCCAACCAGGTCTATTACCGTACCAATAGTCATCAGGAGGGTTAATTTTCAAATTATTTAGCAAACCATACATTAATTCTATATAGTCACTTGTTAAAGCAATCATCAGTACTGTTCCACAATGAAGTGGACCAATAGCTATTTTTTCAATCCTTATTCACGGTATAGGCGTTAAATATTTGTAAAATTTCTCCTTAGAATTGTACCAATTCCCGTCTCATTTGTTCATTATCTGGCGATGTTATATTACCACATTACGCACTCTTATAACACTAGTATTACACTTTTTACTAAGTCCCATGCATTTTGCGTTTCTTTCCAACGACCACCAATGGTTCTTCTAATCACTTTTTAATGTACGGTTTTACTATTAATCAAACGTAATATAAAGGACTAAATTGAAGGATACTGTGGTTGATCTTACTTAAAATTATTTATTAATAATATTACGTGAGTCTATTACACGTGTTCACTTGTTATAGAAAAAAAAGGAATCACACTTACATTTTTTCGGTTTAAAAAAAAAAACAGATGTAAATACAGTGTTTATTAGTATAAGGGCATTAACGAAGAGACTGTAAAACAGCAATATTTACCCTATATACATTTAATTTTAGCTTCAGCTTAATTAGTTAAATATAACTTCAAAAAATACCGTTACAATGTTTATAATATTTAGGATATTATATTATATATATTTTAATATAAGTAGATATGAATATGGGCGTGTTCTAGACCACTTTTTGGGAGGCCGACCGAAAATCCAATGTAAAATACTGTTCATTGAACCATAAAGGAGGCTTGATTAAAAACAACACAGACCAAATCTTCAATGAATATATTTAACCGAATCTAACATCCGTTCGTTCTCCAAAAGCGACCCAAGAGAACCGGCTTCATTTGTATCTACTCTAGTGAACCCATAAAATCACGAATGAAAAATTAACACCGAATCTATAGCTGTTTGCTTCTACTTTCTCCAAACTCAATACTATATTGAAATGTTCTGATACGACGAAAAAACTCTTCATACTCTACAAAAATTTGATAGATTAAACACAGGGTCTTTATCTTCTAATAGGTCTTTAGTTTCTCAGGTAACAACCAAAGTGTAATTTATCAATGTTTATTCAATTCTTTAATCTTGTTGTTTTCATCCAAAACAGTCAAAAAATACTGTATCGGTAAGTGTACTTTTATAATCTTCACAACTCGGCAATTATTGGTAAAACCCGTAATTTATCCTTTCCATTTTCCTCCAGGATTCCAAAATTTTGTGATTTCTTATTTTTTCTTCTAATTCCATTTAATTTTCTTATATTCTTTGAATCTTATTAAATCACCAAACCTCATTGTAATATCTTTTAGTAGCTCCATTTAAATAAGAAAAAATTTCCTTAAACTGAAGGGTTTTGTAAGGAGGCCAATATTAAATTCTCTATACTACTTTTTTCAATAATTTTAAGTCTTAGTTTACACGTTTTTTAAATAATAAATAGAATGAAATTCTATTCACTGTTTTCACCAGAAATTGTGCATGATTTCTGTCAAATTCAAGTAAAAATTCATTAATTTTTTAAATTCTAAAAATTATTGACAAAATATAGTATAGAGAATTTAAAATTGCCTCCTATCAAAACCTTACTTAAGAAATTTTTCTTATAATAATATGGAGGGGTGAAAAAGTAAACATTTGTCCGTTTTGCAAAAAAGAAATTTCTTAAGAAAAAAAAACTATGATCGACATCTATGGGCTCCAAAAATCCATGCTCAAAAAACAAAGGACAAATTTACGAGACAAAGAACTGAATTTTTTAAGACCAATGGGCTCTAAAGAAAATCAAATTGTCGATCATGAACAAGATTGATTACAATCTATAGAAAACATTGCAGTGAATTAAAGAAAAACTTTAAGGAAGGATAAAAAGATCTCAATCTATTTAATGATGAAAAAATTCAATCAATCGCTTGATAAAAATTGTCCATTGATTGAAATACAAACGATAAAAAACTAAGTCTGAATATGATCGAAGGAAAATTGACAAAAACTCTTAAACGAAAAAAACCGTGGAAAAATATTCATAGGATGTAAGAAGTTTTAATCCTCAATACACGGTTCTTTTCAAGCATATACATTTTTAATCAAATTTTTTTTTTTTGTTGTTTTTTTTTTTTTTATTTAAAATTTTTTTTTTTTTTGTTTTTTTTTTTTTTTTTTAAACGGACTTAATTCCATGTACAATTTTACAAATATATCTATCAATTATGAGGCCAGGGAGGAAGGGGAAATAAGGAAAGAAGGAAAATTTAAAGTTTTTTTTATAGATAAAAAATTTTCAAAGAGGAATGGGATAGAGAATGTTTTTTTATTTAATTATTAAATTTAATTAATAAAATAAATTGATAAGGGATATCTCTCTTTGGAATGATGGGAGAATATGAAACGACGCGAAAGTACTTTAGGTTAAAAACGGTGTGAACTCACAACACCAACTTGCCCAATGTATTATTTTTTTTACTTATAAAAGCAATTGACACGATCGAAATAATTTTGATTGGTAAAACGACTTTATTTCTAAACAATTTAATAAGAATTATTAACAACATCGAGGGAAGAGAGAAACAAGGAGAAAAACAGACAAAATCATTCCAAATAGAGTGTTCTGATCAAAATGGACCATTTAAAAAAGTTGTGTGTATTGTTGTAAGGTGAGTTGTAAAACCAAATTAGTTGTTTGAAGCTCTCTTAGGCCTTAGCCTTAAAATAAAACACGACGAATTTTATTGAACGGCAGGTATCCATATATCTCGATTTACCGAACAAGAGAAATCAAGGTTTCTTTAAAGTATTTTTTAAAGAATAACGAAGAGAAAAAGCTTGGTTTTGTAAAATATTAAAAAAATAAAGATGATTTCTGTTTTTGTTTATTCCTATCCGATGTGGTGCTATTGGAAAAAAACCACGAGAGCCGAGACTCATTGTTCGCCACAGAAGCAAATCATATATGAAAAAATTTTTGTAATATGACGAGATAATTTTCAGGTTTTTCGAGTATTCCAATGTCTCTTTAATAAAAGGGAATTATTACAATTATTTGAAAAAACGAAAAAAACGAAAGAGCCATAATTCCAAGTTACAAAAATATTCCAAAAATGTCTTATAAACTATCTATACTTATGATGAGAATATTTAACCATTGTTCCGGATTGCAAATTTCAGAATAATTTATGACGCCCGAGTTAGTTAGAAGTTGATTTTATTGTATGTAAAACAAGAAGAATATAAAAACTCATTATGTTTTGATAACCGATCTAAAATTAGGATTAGTGAGTTCACAGTGATCTAAACATAAAGAGAAAGGATAATTTCTTTTGTAGAAGATGTTGTTAAGCCAATTGTCTACAAATCTGGAGATTTTAACCAGATCATTATAGAAATTTGCAAACAACATGGAAGTTTGTAAGCACAATTATGCCGTTTCCAGGGTCAAACAACAACATTTACTAATTATCACAAAAGAAAATTTTTCTCATCCTTACGTTTATTCTTATATGGATTTTTGAAAGATATTAGAGAAGATTCCCACATGCAAAAATCAACTCCGCAAAAAATCGACTACAACCAAGATTCAGAAGCATATTTCCTTACGCGTTTTACTCTGATATTTAGTGTCAAATGTGACAAATCGCATTGTACAAAACTATATGTCATAGAGCAAAAAATGGATAGACGATTTGCCTTAATGTTCCTGCAAAAATTGTTGAAGAACTTTTAATAAATTATCGACAATACATAGCTCACAAAATATAATTCTAAGAACAAAAAAACCTATGAAAATTGACATGAAGAAGAAGAAAAAATTTTCATACCAATAATGCAATCGTTTTGTCATATTTGCGAGAATTGGTCTGCTTATGATGTTTTGAGTCAATTCAGTATGGTTTATTACTCCTGATAGTTGGAACAGATAAAGAGTTATAATAAAGTAAGAGATCATTGTCCATTTGACTGGAAAGTTTCGAGGAGCAGCTCATAGAAGAATTTGTAATCTAAATTTGAAAATTTTCCTCAGAATTTATTCCCGTTTTCTGTCACAAGTATGTCAAATTACGATATCTACCATTTGTACACTTTAAAAGAATTGGCTTAAACAATATGGAAATGTTGATTTGATAACGGCAAACAAAGATGAAAAATATATAAAATTTATTCAGTAAATTCAGGATAATGGGTATGAGTTTGAAGATGATAAACCCAAGAAAGTTCATCAAGTTTTCATTCGTAGGATGCGATTTCAGATTTATGGCCATCGTCTATTGAATAAGTTAAGCTAAAAAACCTCCAAAAAAAACGATGATTTCACGCATACAAATAATTTTATTTCACAAGTATGGCAAGAATATTGAATGAAATTCTACAAAAGACAGCCAAATGGACGGACAACGAGATTTTTAAAATTCTATCTGGAAAAGGCCATATTTCCTTACGAATGTTATCAGATAGGTATTGAAAAAACTTGGATTACACAGAAGACCTGAAAATTCAAGATTTATATTCACTTTTGTACAGACGAAGAGCATATCTGAGGAAAGAATTTTCAATATTACTTGAGGCAATTGGGAACAAATTAAAAGTGAAAAAGCTAGGAAATTAACTCTGATTTGTACAATATCCAAGATGTATTATTGCTCGGCTGATATATTCGAAAAATATTCAGAATATATTTGTCTAAATTGTTACAAACTTGATCCAGCACCATTATCTAACAGCTCCAAGTCTCGCATGGGACGCTATCGTTAAAATTAACGAAGATAGAATTACAGTTTAATTAGTGATTATAATATGTATTTGATCGATCGAAAAAGGTATTCGCGGAGGCATTTCTCAATGTATTAAAACGATATGTTAAAGCAAATAACAAAATATTTGAATGATTTTGATAAGGACAAGCCCGAAACAAAATCTTATTCTGTATGATACGTCGATTGCAAACATCCTTTATGGGTTATGGCCTCATGCCAAAATTTACCATATGGCGGATATCAAGTGGATGGATCTTAAAACCGTTATACAAAAAGAAGAAGTGGAAAGAAGCAATTTTGGAACTCACTGGCGACGGAAGATTATGGCTATATTCTTGAAGTCGGAATTTCTAGAATATCCAACAAATTTACACGATCATCACAAGGATTTACCTCTTGCTCCAGGAAACATTTTAAAAAACAAACTTTGCAACAACTCTACTGGATAAAACTGTATACGTTGTTTCATTCGAGAAATTTGAAGTTCTATTTGGAACAAGGTTATATGATTTTGAAACAATTTGTGAATAGAGTTATCGCATTCAGATCAGACAGCCTTTTATGAAAGATTAACATTGTCGATTTTAACACAAACATGAGAACCAAAGCTACAAGCGACTTCGAAAAAGGACTTTTCACAAAGTTAATGAACAACCTCAGTTGTTTTGGAAAATCTATGGAAAAATGTGAGAAACAGATGTGATATTAGGACTAGGAAAATGAAAGGAATTTTTCATTGAAACAATGGTAAGAAAACAAATCTTCAAATGCTTTAAAACATTCTTTGGGACGACAAACTGTATAGCGAGCCACCATGTACAAACAAAAAAGGTTTAAAATTTAACAATCCAATCTACATAGGATTTTCAGTTCTCGACCTCTCAAAACTGCTAATGTGACGAGTTTTATTACAACAATATTAAAGAACTATGATCCAGATTTTGTAATCTGTGTTTACCATGGAGTACAGACAGTTATTTTCCTACGAATTGAAACGAGATCCTTTTAAAAATTAATTAAAGAAAAATATAGAGGACTTTGATACGAGCGATTATCCAAAGGATCACGAAATGGTTTCACTACTAAAAATAAGAATGGTAATAGGAAATTTAAAGAATGAGGTTAAATAGCGAAGTTTTAGAAGAATCTTTGTGGGCCTTGCGCGCACGATCGAAAATGTACTCGTACACAACCAATCTAGACCAAACAATCCCCCAGTAACCTCGATGCAAACGGGATTAGAGAGGTTGCGAGTTAAGAAGAAAGCGTTGTAAATAAAAACAATAAATATCGAAAAACTTGGAAGAAATGTTTCCGTTCGAAGAAGATAAAGGAAGAATTTAGAGAGATGACAGTAATTCAAAAGTACAAACATGAGTTGTACACATTCACTATAAACAAAGTTAGCACTGAACGCTAAAGATTGAAACATGAGAATTGTCCTAGAACTAAGATCGATACAGTACGATATGGTTATAAAAATGAAGGCGAATTCTGATATATTTGATGAAGTTAAATAAACTTGGGAAACTTTGACATGGAAATGGAAGATGAATTGATTCACTGCCACAAATGCAAGAAAAAAAACAGAAAAATATAGATTC
This sequence comes from Homalodisca vitripennis, assembly GCF_021130785.1. Lineage (NCBI taxonomy): Eukaryota > Metazoa > Arthropoda > Insecta > Hemiptera > Cicadellidae > Homalodisca > Homalodisca vitripennis. Next base: position 4,040 of record NW_025782914.1, on the reverse strand, counting down.
TAAAATCGTTCAAACTCCAAAAAGGGTTGTATAGAAGTGACTGCTAAAATGTTCCAAATGTAAGACAAATAAGAGTCTATTTCTAAAGTATCCAAATGAAAACACAAGTTAGTAAAGAAAGAATTAAAGGAATAAAGAAAAAAGAAATAGAGATTGAAGCTAGAGAAAGTCATGCCACCAGTACGAAAAAAGTTTAAAAAGGGAAAATTAAAAACTAACTAGGAGTTGACGATTTCATGGGCAGCAGATTTAAGTTATAATGTCTAATTATTCGGATCAAAATGATGGATTCAAGTATATGTTAAATGTTATTGATACTTTCTCAAAATATGCGTTGGTTCAAGAGCTATCTATCCAATAAGAAAAAACCGGCAAGGATGTTTCAAAAGCTTTCGAAGATTATAGTAAAAGACGCGATGATAAATTCAGGCATAAACCTCCAAATTTACTTCATTAACAGATAAAGAGGTTTTAGAGTTCAAAATATAAAAGAATTTAACCGATGTTTTGAGGAAATACAACATTAAGATTTATCATACTGAAAACGAAGAGAAATCAAGTTTCGTTGCGAGTTTTGAGAGATATAACAGAACTCAAAACGCAAGGATGAAAAGTTATTTTTGAGATTAATAAAAACTTTAAATGGATCGATATTCTTCCAAAAAAAATAGTCACAAATTACAATGATACGGTTCACAGCAGCACAATCAAAATGAAGCCCAAAGTAGCTAGATAAGGATGCAGTAAAAGGAGTTTGTAGAGACCTGTTTTGTGAGGTGTTTCGGTGTGATGAATATCGTTTTTTATATCGTCTGCCTGATAGTTGCAGTCGTGCTGGGTTTCTATTCCAGGGTTGTGATATCGCCTTATAAATTTTATCTTAACCGCGCCCTCACGGTGCGCTGTGGTTAGAGATCGGATGTGATACACACGGTTTAACGTATAGTGAACAGAATAAAATTTCAGACTCGTTTTCAGAGCGAATTCTAGTTATTCGCACTCTTCAATAGAACGATAATCATCACAGTTTTCACACTGTTCTATGTCTCGCGAGTTTACGGTAAAACAAATGTCGATTAGAACTGTCAATTGCCCGTTCTTAAATGTGACGTTTAGAAATAACTCCTATTGTGACGTCGACTATTTGGCAATTTTTGTGCGCGAGAAAAACAGATTTTTAATATCGGTGGTCCGCGAGATCTTTTTTCCACAGACGTTGACTCGAACCGGTCTCTGTTTTTTTTTTTTTTTTTTAAATAAATTTCGTCTGACTCGTTTCTTACTTTCATCAGTGTGTTGTTGTGCTGTGTTAAGCTGAGGTTATGATTTGGCTTTACAAATATAAAAATAAATATTAGAATATATCAAAACTAACATATTCGTTCCTTTATAATAATAACATAAAATTATCTATATAAAGTTTAACCTGAAAGAAACAAGTCACTAACTACGATAAAACTATTAGCTGCTCCTAATCTGTACTACGCAACCAATTGTTAATTTTAGGAATAGGATGCCAAGTTTATGCGGCCTATAAGGATGCAAAATATACGTTTTGCTGACTAGGAAAGGTAGTGATTGGGTAGTAGTAAAATCCTATATTTAATAGATACGCTACTATCACTAACCGCCGATAACCTATAAACGGCTGCTAACCTTTCCTACGCACCGATTTATTTAATCCTTAGGAAGAGGATTATATGGCTTATACGAATTATAGGATGCAAAATTATACGTTTGCAGACTTGGAAAGGTAGTGAAGGGTAGTAGTAGAACCTATAATTAATAGATACGCTTACTATCACTAACCGCGATAACCTATAAACGGGCTGGCTAACCTATCCTACGCCACGAATTATTAATCTTAGGAATAGGATAAACAAGCTTATACGGGCTTATAGGATGCAAAATATTACGTTTGCAAAACCTAGGAAAGGCGAGTGAAGGGTAGTAGAACCTATATTTAATAGATACACTACTATCACTAACTTGCGATAACCTTTAAACGGCTGGCTAACCTATCCTACGCACCGAATTATTAATCTTAGGAAATGGATAAACAAGCTTATACGGGGCTTATAGGATGCAAAATATACGTTTGCAAACTAGGAAAGGAAGGTAGGTGAAAGGGTAGTAGAACCTATATTTAAATAGATACGCTACTATCACTAACCGCGATAACCTATAAACGGCTGCTAACCTATCTAACGCACCGAATTATTAATTCTTAGGAATAGTGATAACAGGCTTATACTGCTTATAGGATGCAAAAATTATACGTTTGCAAACTCAGGAAAGGTAGTGAAGGGTAGTAGAACCTTTATTTAATAGATACACTACTATTCAAAAAACCGCGATCATCCTTTAAAATGGCTGCTAAACTATTCCTACGCACCGACATATTAATCTTAGGAATAGGATAACAAGCTTTTATACGGCTTATAGGATTGCTTAATATAAGTTTGCATACTAGGAAAGGTAGTGAAGGGTAGTAGAACCTATAATTATATTAGATACACTTACCTAATCACTAAACTGCGCGATTAACATTTTAAACCGCGTGCTAACCCTTTCCTACGCAAACCGTATTATTAAATTTACTTAAAACGATTACAAACCCGTGGAGAATCAACAAATAGCGATATATGGGCGAATGCGTATTCTCCGTTCCCAGGCCTCCTCTCATCGAATAGACTTGACACCACGACGTCCGCAGCCATTACTTCCTCTCCTCGATTCGACTTCACACAACGGAAGTCAGCAGGCACACTCTCTCCTCGAATTCAACATCACAACTCGACGTCCCCATGCAAACTCTCTGTCCCTTGTCGGGTCGGCTGTATAAGTAGACCGCCACAGCCGGTCATGCGCAGAAACGCGTTTTCGTCAGTCTAGTCGGCATACGAACACTGCAGCGGCTACATCGGAGCTCCGGCTACTGCACTGCCCGAGTAGAGATGTAGAGAGGTTACCTAACCCTCACATTAACTCCTTCTGAATGGAAGGACTACGACGGACGACGACTATCGACGCAAAATAAATCGACTCATCTACTCGTCAAAATAAAACGTTTTCTTATTTAAGACAAAAAAAAAAAAACGGGGTATAAATTTGAACCCTTACCGTTTTCAAGTATGTTCTACCTGAAATTCACACGAAACTTAATTTTAAAGTCGATGATCCATGTATATGAATTGTTAGTAAAAATAACAAACATTATAGAACAAATATGCGAAGAACAATTGGTCAAGAGAAATCATTGTGATTTATCAAATTAATAACACATCTCCTGTTACTTATAGTATATAAAGATTTAAATAATGAAGAAATAACCGGAATGTTTTATGAAATATGAATTGAGGAAAGTCAGATGACTTTAATTTTTTCTATATAAATGGAGGCTGAAAAGAAATGTACAAAAGTGTCAAGAATTTAAAGATTTTTCAAAGTTTTATCTTGATAAGACTAGAAAAGACGGATTTTTTTACTGTTATTGTAGAGGATTGTAATAAAATCATATGGAAAGAGTATTATTACGATAATAAAATGGAAAAAATTAACTTTAGAAGAGAAAGAATGTTGTATTTGTAAAGAAATTAAGGATATTTCCAAAAATTTTGTGATTAGCATTATAGTAAAGGATTAAAAGAAAGCTTTTTGTAGAGTTTGTGATAGGAAAGTATTTTCCGGGAAAGTCCAAAAATAAACCGACTCATTGCGAATGTGGAAGAAACTCTTCAATGGATTACCTAGTCTTCAAAGAAATTTCCAAACAAAATATCATAAGTCAAGAGTTTTTAGTTAAATTTAGTAACATTTTCATCGTGTAATTTTGAATCTTTCTATAATATCAGTCGAGATCAGTCATAGTTGTAGTAAAATGATTTCCGTTGTATATAAATATTCAAAGAAGATTCTTTTCATTTGGTTATACAGATTGATAGAATTTGGTTCGTCATCAATGTAACAAAATCTCTAATTCAGGATTTATATTTATTTGTAAGATGTTTTTAATCGGTTTGGGTATTTCTCGTTTCTGA
>NW_025782913.1:0-28989 GCF_021130785.1 Homalodisca vitripennis | reverse complement strand
GGCGGTCAGGATGTTGTGTCCGCCAGAAGGCTGTTCAGCAGTGAATAGAGCACCACCTATATAGCCTATCGACAATAGTACTTGTTCACAGCGACGGGATAGAGCAAGTGGGTATCAAACCCTAATTGAAAGGGCGGTCAGGACGTTGTGTCGCAGAAGGCTGTTCAGCAGTGATAGAGCACCCCTATTAGCTTCGACAATAGTACTGTCACAGCATCACGTAGAGCAAGTGGTATCAGACTAATTGAAGGCGGTCAGATGTTGTGTCGCAGAAGGCTGTTCAGCAGTGATAGAGCACCCCTATTAGCTTCGACAATAGTAACTGTCACAGCATCACGTCGAGCAAGTGGTATCAGACTAATTGAAGGCGGTCAGGATGTTGTGTCGCAGAAGGCTGTTCAGCAGTGATAGAGCACCCCTATTAGCTTCGACAATACTACTCTCACAGCGACGCGTAGAGCAAGTGGTATCAGACTAATTGAAGGCGGTCAGGATGTTGTGTCGCAGAAGGCTGTTCAGCAGTGATCGAGCACCCCCTATTAGCTTCGACAATAGTACTGTCACAGCATCAACGTCGAGCAAGTGGTATCACAGACTAATTGAAGGCGGTCAGGATGTTGTGTCCGCAGAAGGCTGTTCAGCAGTGATAGAGCACCCCTATTAGCTTCGACAATAGTACTGTCACAGCGACGCGTAGAGCAAGTGTATCAGACTAATTGAAGGCGGTCAGGATGTTGTGTCACAGAAGGCTGTTCAGCAGTGATAGAGCACCCCTATTAGCTTCGACAATACTACTCTCACAGCGACGCGTAGAGCAAGTGGTATCAGACTAATTGAAGGCGGTCAGGATGTTGTGGTCGCAGAAGGTTGTTCAGCAGTGATAGAGCACCCCTATTAGCTTCGACAATACTACTCTCACAGCGACGCGTAGAGCAAGTGGTATCAGACTAATTGAAGGCGGTCAGGATGTTGTGTCACAGAAGGCTGTTCAGCAGTGATAGAGCACCCCTATTAGCTTCGACAATACTACTCTCACAGCGTACGCGTAGAGCAAGTGGTATCAGACTAATTGAAGGCGGTCAGGATGTTGTGTCACAGAAGGCTGTTCAGCAGTGATAGAGCACCCCTATTAGCTTCGACAATACTACTCTCACAGCGACGCGTAGAGCAAGTGGTATCAGACTAATTGAAGGCGGTCAGGATGTTGTGTCGCAGAAGGCTGTTCAGCAGTGATAGAGCACCCCTATTAGCTTCGACAATAGTAACTGTCACTGCGCCGCGTCGAGCAAGTGGTATCAGACTAATTGAAGGCGGTCAGGATGTTGTGTCGCAGAAGGCTGTTCAGCAGTGATAGAGCACCCCTATTAGCTTCGACAATAGTACTGTCACAGCGACGCGGTAGAGCAAGTGGTAATCAGACTAATTGAAGGCGGTCAGGATGTTGTGTGTCGCAGAAGGCTGTTCAGCAGTGATAGAGCCACCCCTATTAGCTTCGACAATAGTACTGTCACAGCATCACGTCGAGCAAGTGGTATCAGACTAATTGAAGGCGGTCAGGATGTTGTGTCGCAGAAGGCTGTTCAGCAGTGATAGGAGCACCCCTATTTAGCTTCGACAATACTACTGTCACAGCGACGCGTAGAGCAAGTGGTATCAGACTAATTGAAGGCGGTCAGGATGTTGTGTCGCAGAAGGCTGTTCAGCAGTGATAGAGCACCCCTATTAGCTTTCGACAATACTACTCTCACAGCGACGCGTAGAGCAAGTGGTATCAGACTAATTGAAGGCGGTCAGGATGTTGTGTCGCAGAAGGCAGTTCAGCAGTGATAGAGCACGCCCTATTAGCTTCGACAATAGTACTGTCACAAGCGACGGCGTAGAGCAAGTGGTATCAGACTAATTGAAGGCGGTCAGGATGTTGTGTCACAGAAGGCTGTTCAGCAGTGATAGAGCACCCCTATTAGCTTCGACCAATACTACTCTCACAGCGACGCGTAGAGCAAGTGGTATCAGACTAAATTGAAGGCGGTCAGGATGTTGTGTCGCAGAAGGTTGTTTCAGCAGTCTCTATTGAAGAGCACCCCCTATTAGCTTTCGATACTACTCTCACAGCGACGCGTAGAGCAAGTGTGTAATCAGACTAATTGAAGGGGGGTCAGGATGTTGTGTCACAGAAGGCTGTTCAGTGATAGAGCACCCCTATTAGCTTCGACAATACTACTCTCACAGCGACGCGTATAGCAAGTGGTATCAGACTAATTGAAGGCGGTTCAGGATGTTGTGTCACATAAGGCTGTTCAGCAGTGATAGAGCCACCCCTATTAGCTTCGACAATACTACTCTCACAGCGACGCGTAGAGCAAGTGTATCAGACTAATTGAAGGCGGTCAGGATGATTGTTGTCGCAGAAGGCTGTTCAGCAGTGATAGAGCACCCCTATTATCTTCAACAATACTACTCTCACAGCGACGCGTAGAGCAAGTTGTATCAAAAACTAATTGAAGGCGGTCAAGGATGTTGTGTGTCGCAGAAGGCTGTTCAGCAGTGATATAGAGCACCCCTATTAGCTTCGACAATACTACTCTCACAGCGACGCGTAGAGCAAGTTGTATCAAACTAATTGAAGGCGGTCAGGATGTTGTGTCGCAGAAGGCTGTCAGTTCAGCAGTGATAGAGCACCCCTATTAAGCTTCGACAATAGTAACTGTCACACGCGACGGGTAGAGCAAGTGGTATCAAACTAATTGAAGGCGGTCAGGACGTTGTGTCGCAGAAGGCTGTTCAGCAGTGATAGAGCACCCCTATTAGCTTCGACAATAGTACTGTCACAGCATCACGTCGAGCAAGTGGATAATCAGACTAATTGAAGGCGGTCAGGATGTTGTGTCGCAGAAGGCTGTTCAGCAGTGATAGAGCACCCCTATTAGCTTCGACAATACTACTCTCACAGCGACGCGTAGAGCAAGTTTGTATCAAACTAATTGAAGGCGGTCAGGATGTTGTGTCGCAGAAGGCTGTTTCAGCAGTGATAGAGCACCCCTATTAGCTTCGACAATACTACTCTCACAGCGACGCGTAGAGCAAGTTTGTATCAAACTAATTGAAGGCGGTCAGGATGTTGTGTCGCAGAAGGCTGTTCAGCAGTGATAGAGCACCCCCTATTAGCTTCGACAATACTACTCTCACAGCGACGCGTAGAGCAAGTTGTATCAGACTAATTGAAGGCGGTCAGGATGTTGTGTCGCAGAAGGCTGTTCAGCAGTGATAGAGCACCCCTAATTAGCTTCGACAATACTACTCTCACAGCGACGCGTAGAGCAAGTTGTATCAAACTAAATTGGAAGGCGGTCAGGATGTTGTGTCGCAGAAGGCTGTTCAGCAGTGATAAGAGCACCCCTATTAGCTTCGACAATACTACTCTCACAGCGACGCGTAGAGCAAGTTGTATCAAACTAATTGAAGGCGGTCAGGATGTTGCGTCGCAGAAGGCTGTTCAAGCAGTGATAGAGCACCCCTATTAGCTTCGACAATACTACTCTCACAGCGACGCGTCGAGCAAGTGGTAATCAGACTAATTGAAGGCGGTCAGGATGTTGTGTCGCAGAAGGCTGTTTCAGCAGTGATAGAGCACCCCTATTAGCTTCGACAATAGTACTGTCACAGCATCACGTCGAGCAAGTGGTATCAGACTAATTGAAGGCGGTCAGGATGTTGTGTCGCAGAAGGCTGTTCAGCAGTGATAGAGCACCCCTATTATCTTCAACAATAGTTACTGTCAACAGCATCAACGTCGAGCAAGTGGTATCAGACTAATTGAAGGCGGTCAGGATGTTGTGTCCGCAGAAGGCTGTTCAGCAGTGATAGAGCACCCCTATTAGCTTCGACAATAGTAACTGTCACAGCGACGGGTAGAGCAAGTGGTATCAAACTAATTGAAGGCGGTCAGGACGTTGTGTCGCAGAAGGCTGTTTCAGCAGTGATAGAGCACCCCTATTAGCTTCGACAATAGTACTGTCACAAGCATCACGTCGAGCAAGTGGTATCAGACTAATTGAAGGCGGTCAGGATGTTGTGTCGCAGATTGCTGTTCGATGCAGTGGATTAGAGTACTCCTATTAGCTTCGACATTACAGTACTACTCCACTCACGGAGTCGCGTCGAGTAAGTGGTATCAAACTAATTGAAGGCGCTCACATTTTTCCATTTCTAATTGTCCATCGATATTTCTGAGCACAATGACAAGGCATCGGTTATTTAACAAAATGTTTTGACAATGTTATGTGACTGTTGCCTTTATAGAATTTGATGCCATTATTACGAGTGCTATTTTTGTAGTGCGCCAAGAGCACTCTCACTACAGTTTAAAATATGTGCTAACGTTTTTTTCTCTCACTCCAAGCCTCTGTAGTCTTTTACAGGGTGAGATACAACGGCTGAACCACGAAAACCCCCATACTTCGACCACAAAGAATTCAAGAAAATAATTTTTAACACTCAATCATACCCCAAAAATTGCACTTTTAGTGGTTAGGGAGCATTTTTGAAAGATTTTTCAAATACGAGAATAAATATAGAACAAGAGTATTCAATAATCGTTAGAAAAAAAAATTATTTCGTATTACGAATTATCTTGTATACAGGGTGGCCAAAAAGGTCAAAGTTGTACACTTTTACAGCTTTTTTTACTGTTACCCTTGTTAACATTTTTAGAAAATCCTAAATTTTATCCGAGGTTACCAAAGACACACCCTCTTTTTTTAAAATATGTTTACAGTTTGCCACTTTTCAGCACATTTATAATTTTTTAAATATTCGAACTCGTAAAACTTGACAAATTTAAAATAGCAAGGTAATGACTTATCATTAAATCTATCAATTTCTTGCATGTTGTTTTGGGTGTTAAAAATTATTTTCCCAAATTTTTTTGAGGTTGAAATATAGGGGTTGTTAAAAGGAAGAAGATATGATACATCTCGGACGGCCTGCCTCACCTTGTAGGCTATAGGGTTTTCGTTTCTACAACCATGGACGGCATATGGTTATTTTGTTGCCTTCATTAATGGTGGGGAAACAGTGTGTGTGGAACTAGTTTCAATACCCCAGTTTCTGACAGACAATCGGCTTGAAGCGGCGTGGTGTGGCGAGTGGTAATGTTTACAAACGCCTGAGTGGGTGTGTCTGTCCAAGGCACACGGGTGACCGGTTGTGTAAGCGGCGAGCCCCCGCCCCCAAGGTCACGGTCACCGGCCACAACCGGTCTTCCCTGTCTTCTGCCATCTGGCCAGCCCCACACTTTCATTGTGAGACAGGGGCCTACATGGATAACTCTGGCCAAACTACTGCAGAAAACGCAATAGACTACAAACAGTGCTTGACTACCGCACACGAGTTTGTACTTGGTCATCTCTTTTGAACCAATACAAACAGCTATATACAATGGGGGGACGTGTTGCAGGGTGAACACGGAAATTCCTAAAAGGAGGACTTTTGGAGGTGAAAAAGGAGGACAGTATTAAATAATCTTATAAACTTTGGCGAAAAAAACATTTATGCGTTATTAAAAAACTGTATGCATTTAAGCATATTAAAATGCAAAAAAAAAACTCAAATTGAATTTATTTTGGTACAAAACTCGAAACATTTAATATTAAAGAATATATTGATGGATAAAAGTCTTATCTTATGAGACTGTTACGTAATTTTGTATGTCGCGTAAGATTGAATGAAATATTTATAATTTTATCTTTACACATTAGAACTGATTTTAACCCCAAATTTTTAGAATTATACTTACGAAGGTTTTTTTTTAATGATTTGAAAATTAATTCATTGCATTATTAGCAAGCTGTACTAACAGACATATATCAGACAGTATCACTATAACAGAAAAATATATAATTTGTTATAACAAAATTAAACCTATCATTCATAATACATAAATTAAATAGAAAATCGAGGGGGTAGTAGCGTCAGTGCAGCTGAGCGGAATAGAAACAACAGTGAGTCAGAGACACTAAAGACAACACTCAACATACAATTGAATCTAACAGCAGTTCACATGCCATGGCATAATGGTGCAACTGCAAAAACCTTTCATGGTCTATCTTCGGGTCTTCGGAAATCTAAAGAATTTTTTAATGTGATGTTGAAATTTTCGAACATTTTAAGAGTTCTCAAAAAAGCCAGACATTTTACATAATTTTCAAAAGCAAGGAGGACAAACCATTTACAAAGGAGGGCTTCTGGTCACCCTAAACGAGAGGTGTTTTAAAACCCTCCTCCTTCTGAGAGGTTTCAAAATTATCTAGATAGAAGACAAATTGGGTTTTTACTCTTGGATATAATTTACACTATATATTTGTGCTCTGTGGACAAATATACCGATATAAAAAAATTAAAGTAAGTTTTTATAAAAAAAAAAATTGTAATTGGGAAATTAATTTTGTAGAGAAACGACAATACAGTAATATATGAGTGAACATCTGCTACAGAGAGGATTATATCCAACTCTATTAATGTTGAATGTAAATTTTATATTGGAGGTCAAGAAGTCGTAGAATATTTGAGGAGGAGGTTCAAGAAAAACGGATGCAAACAGTGGCATCAGAATGTGATGCAAAATCCGCTTTAACGCCGAGTTTTAAGGACGGTACCTCGTAACCAGTAAGGTCAGAAGTAACACAAAGGACTTCATTCAAACAGATTAAAACAGTGCTAAAATCTTGAGACAAAGAACTGTTGTTTCGCTGGTAATGAACAAAGAGGCGTCCTGAATTCTTTTCTTGGCGTTAACAGTCTTAGGAAATGATTATTACTGTGCAGTACGTAAGTAAAATGGTTTTCTGAAATCTTAAAAATACAAATTAGCATGACCTGTAATTCTTTTATAAATTTACTTTAGTATTAATACACTTTGTATTGATTTTACTTTAGTATTGATACAGCTTGTACAGCCGAGAGAGAAAAGAGAAACACGAAAAGCAACCAACTTCCATCTTATAATAACACATAAGAAAATGGATACCCTCTGTCGAGTTAAAATAAGTGAAAAAGAAATATTAGAAAATATCCCAGTCCAAAACGAACACACACAAAAATGTACGTTTGATGACGGTATTATTAAAAATATAGAAGGGTAGGTAGAAAATACAATATTACAACTGCTTTTAAACCCAAAAACACAGCCAAAGGCTCCAATCCATGAATCCAAAAATGGGCAGGTAGGACTCAAAAAGAGTATAAAATGGTCTTGTGATAAAGACCACTAAAAGTGAGTCAAAGATAAAGAAAAAATCGAGAAAAGGGTTAATAGAAAACTCTAAAATTGCAACATTAGACAAAAGAAATAAGACAAGGCCGAGATCGTACCCTTGTGACACTCCCAACAGCTGCTGTATTCTACAAAAATCAAAATTTCTACCTGAATATAAAGACATATAAATGTCCCAAGCAGTACTTAGGGAGTCGTTCTCAATACAAAAGCTCGATGTGAAGATAAAGACAATACGAGAAAAGGGTTAGTAGAAAACTCTAAAATTGACTAAACATTGCTGGTGCATCCAATTGGATCAACTAGGCAAAATGAATAAGACAAGGCCGAGATCGTACCCTTGTGGTACTACTCCCCAACAGCTTATTTCTACCTGAATATAAAGACTTATAAATGACCCAAGCAGTACTTGGGGTACAGGAGTCGCTAACAATACAAAGCTGGAGGTGAAAACAGACGTGGGCAAGATTAATGATCGGTGGCTGAACTGACAAACATGAGGTAGCGTTCAAAACATTGGCTTATTCTTCACATTTTAAACACTGTTTCTTACTTTTTAGAAATATCTTTTTGAAAATCAGTAGCTTAGAACAAAGGCATGTGCTTAAGAAAATGGGAGTTTTTGAAGACTAAATACAATTTCTAAAAATACATTACTAGGAATTCTAAATTTACAAATAAATTTAACATAAATTATAACGTAGGACAGCCATCACTAACATTTCAAAGATTTGCAAGCTCACTGCCAGTATTGGTTTATATCGGCATTGCGTCATAAGACATCTGGCTACGCCATTGGTTGAGATCGCGTTTGGGAGAGTCGAAAAGATTTTCAGATTTTACGATGTGAATAAAACAAACGATCGGCGCACTGATTAACTGAAGGTTTCGCTGACTAAGAAATGGCTGCCTACATAAACCATAGAGTCCCCGACCTTTGAGGGGCACGACAGGATGTTTGTGTCGCAAGACTGAGTGATTTCACTTGCTAAAAGTGTGTTGTGGTCGACCTGCCACACGGGATTGTCTGACAGTGACGTGACTAGAGGGGCGCACGAGGGTTCTTACAGAAATGGCCGCCTACATAAACCATAGAGTCCCCGACCTTGAGGGGCACGACAGGATGTTTTGTGTCGCAGACTGAGTGATTTCACTTGCTAAAAGTGTGTTGTGGTCGACCTGCCACACGGGACTGTCTGACAGTAGCAAATCTTGGGGGGGGGGGGCACGACCAGATGTTTTATGGACACAGACAGTGATTTTCCCTTGGTAACAGTGTTTTGTGGTCGTCCCTGTCACATGGGATAGTAGCGTGAGCGTGACTACAGGGGGGGGGGGGAGGGGGAGGGCACGAGAGAGTTCTTACAGAGAACTAAATACTGAGGTAAAGTTGAAGAGGGGGGATTATTTTTACAGGCCTGTTTTCTTTAAAAACAAAATTCTTTTTATTTACTTTCAGCATTGGAGTTTCACTAATAAAAACTCTATGTCTCATAACCGGACTCTAATTTCAAGAATTACCTTATGAGGATAAATAGAAATATAAAAATATAAGTTACGTTATTACTTACTGTATGTATAGTCTAACAGGTCCAGAGTCCAATAATATTTGTGTGTAATCGCAAATATAATTTAGAATCTTTTCATTATAATGTGTATTTTCTATTTTAATTTTTCGAGGATTGGGAGTAACAACAACGATATATGAATAAGTATTGCGTGTATTCTCATCATTGCTCAATTTATGTAAAAATCCCTACAACCGATCTTGAAGAAATGTTCCGAACTTTTGTGTAACTACTTTGATGGAATCGAACGAAACAGGAATTGTCCCAAACATTTTCCGTCGTTCATTGATACAAAAGAATCATTAAAACACTACGTTTCGAGATCTGCAATCTGATCTCTTCTTCAGGTAAATTACTAAACTAACTAAAGTAAACAAAATAATACCAGAAATGATTGGTTCAGTTCTATTTGGTTGGCCGGCGAGTGTTGACCTGTATTCCGTAGTTCGTTTTAATAATTATTTTGTCGTTTTAAACCGTGTTAGTCAGGTTACCTGAAGAAGAGATTAAATAGCAGATCTTGAAACGTAGTGTTACGGATTTTTTTGTATCACTGAACAATGGCAAATATGCGGAAAATGGTCTGTTTAATGCACAATCATTTCATCATAAAAAACAAAATTTAAAACAACAATTTAGTACCGGTAGCACTGATGAAAAAATAAATAGCCAATATTTTTAAGACGGTCAGTAACGTAAAATTTGAATGGGGTAAGTGGCTTTGATACTTTTCCTTTTTCCCTTTTCTGTAGCACGTTACATGAGATTCGGAAAATAGTATTTCGGACTAACCGACTTTATTCCCTACGGCCCTAGGCAACCCAAAATAGATTTAAAATTGATGTTACACAACTACATAACCGCAAAGAGCGTAAAACGGGAACATTTCGAATGTAATAGTGGCACGAAGCACCGCTTCCGATGAATCGCACAACGGAAGTGTAATTCTTATAACAAGCGGCAGCAAGTTCGCTACGATGGTATTACGTAATGTTGAAACTAAAAACATACAATCTTTATTTCTGAAAAAAAAAAACCAAAGGGAAAACACACCACTTGACTTGGAAATCGAAAGATAGTGTCATGTTTATCTGAGTGACTGTTCAAGTGAGATTTATCGACGACAGTATTTTTGCGTTTTGCCAATGAGTAAAAACTATCATGAATATTCTATTTCCATTCAAACAAAAGTTAACAAAATTTAACTCATAGCATTGACTTTTGTAGGGCCTTTTAGGAAAAGACGAGTGTTTGAAAAAGTGAAGAGCATAAGAGCAGGTTGTAGTGCCGGGCAAATTTTGATTTTCGTACCGTAAACCATTTGCTCTTTTACGCTCTTATTTGTACGTACTCTTAAAACTATAGAAGATATCTCATTTTAAAAGATATAATTAGATACGTATTTAAGTTTTTACAATATTTATATTAGTTATTCGGAAAAAATCTAATACCCTTCAGTAAATATATAATTTAACCCTTTCACCGCCAAGAGCCGATGTCCATCGGCCCGCGTATGTCTACTCAAAATCGCCGAGGGCCGATGACATCGGCCTACGTCCTTGGACCGTAAATCGCCATGAGCCGATGTTATCGGCTTTTAGTTATAGTTTTATTTTTTCGTTACTATAGTGATCACAAGGTCATTATTATACATGTGGCGAAAGATAAAAAGGCATTCAATGTGAAAAAACACATCAAGTATATAATCTATGACTAGTGTATATTACGGAATACGAACAATGAAACAGGATCTAATCAGCTGTGGCAAGACATCAGCTGTTTGACGTTTCTGCCAACCCTTAAACTTAATGGTTTCAGTCTATTGTTGTTTACAGTTTGTACTGTAACCTTTCAAGTTTGCAAGTTTGTTTTATTGTGGCTACTATTTTTGTGCCACAAAAATAAAAGCATAATAATTATTATTATAAAAATAATCTTATTATTATATAAAAATAATATTATTATTATATAAAAATAATATTATTATGCAAAATTACATTATAAAACTCATTTTTACTAGGTATATTTAATTTATTTAGTGTTACTATTATTATTTCAACCTGTTTTATAGGATTTCTTGAAGAGCATTATGTAAAAAATGTGTGAAACATTTAGTATTTCTTCTATGCCTATATTTAGTAAAAAATGTGTTATTTTAATTAAAGTGCTATACAAAATTTATTTCTAGTTTTTTTTACCTGAAATTTGCAGGAAATGTTGTTAACATAATATTCTTCAATAAAACGTATAAACTAATAACAGAAACAATATTAAAAAATATTTTATCTAATTTTAAAAATAAAAATTTACAAAAATTTCAAAGTTAAAAACTAAAAAATTTAGATTAAAAAAACTGTTTTGTTTTATTATTGATTCGAAATATATAGTATTACGGAGACTTTTATTGTCTACAAAACAAAACAAAAATTACGCAGATATCTCAATTTTTGACAGATTTATTGACGTTTTACTAAACCCTTACAATTAGTCAATATCGGCCGCGGCAGTTTTGGGGAGTGACATGCGATGCAGCGCCGGCGGTTTACGGCACACATCTGCAAACAGCGCGCGGCGTTTTTCGACATGAATCGGCCAAATTACTGTGGCAGCGAAAGGGTTAACTCGAATTCGGCTCGCTGGGGCGCTAAATGGGGTAACCCCAGGCGCTACTAAATGGGGTTATTTCTAAATCCGGGGATAAGCGTAATTTGGTAACAGGTTAGTGTCCGGAAATTAGATTAGGAACTGGGTGTTAAAAGTAGAAGTCTCTTATTGGATGTTCCGGATTTAACCAAAGTTTTGACTACAAGGGCGTTTTGTGGCTGAACCGTTAGAGATAAGATAACACGTGACTGGACCTTTCTTGATGGAAATTTAATATTGGAGGATGATTCTGCTGTCAGATTTAAGCTACGCTCCCTATGGTTTAGGCAATACAGTGCTAGGGAGAAAAGACTGCACCCATCAGATCTTAACGATTTCTTAGAGTAATTTCAATGTAGAATTTTCTACTATTGGGTGTTTTCTAGGGGTTACATGCGCTATGGTAGAATTATGCCAAATTTCACGTCTGTAGCATATATCCTTGCGTATATATCAAATATTCAAAATGAGACATCTTCCCTAACGCTATGATCAAGAACAAGGTCGTAAAAAGTGCACGAGGTTTAACATCGTTTTTATGGGGAACAACTCTTGAAAGGTTGCAATCCTTCTGAGTCGTTCTCCAGATTAAGTGTATGACCTTTGGATATGGTTGGAGACACCATCAAATTTGCGAAAATGCGAAATTTGTATGCGGCGCAATGCTATCTGCCGTGTCGTCGGAAACTGGACTACCGAACTCTAGCGGGCATCGAGTCGAAGCACTGGCCGACACCAGCTCGATCTAGGTTCAAAGAGACGAACACACTCGGCTGGAATGAAACTGAGTCACACGCCTTTTTAAAACTATGTCTCTTCTGTATACGGAGTATGTACTCTCCAGGCTTCAATGTCGGACGCTAGAGAAAGTTTGCAGTCTCTTAACTGCGGGCTACTTTATTCGGATGAAACACTCATGTGTTATCATCTCACTGTCAGAACAATCAGAAGGATCATTTAATTTTCTCTCGGTTCATTTCTCTAGTTCCTTGTGACAACAGAAAACAGTGTATGCTAAATTTGCACTGGGTCAATATGAATTCCCCAAACTGCGTTTTCCTCTCGTCTGGTGTACCACTAGTTATGAAATCGTTCAGCCTACCTTCGGTTGGTGTGGGGATAGAAGTCAACATTGGTAACTGGATATTAGTGGCCTACCATTATTTCCGAGTCTGGAATACCAATGGTTCGAGTATTAAGTAAAACTATAATAGTACCGTATTTGCCACTTGTTTATTGAGATACTATTACACTAATGAATGGTATTTTGCTAAAAGTAAAACAAATCTAATTTCTCTCAAAATGCAGAGGCCTGCCTGAGTACGTAGGTGTTTGCAGATAGGCTTGAAACACTTAGCAAGTGAGGGGGGGAGAGACGTAGCCCATGTGAAATAGCTACACTACTGACTGGTGTACTCATCATTCAAGACAAGACGACTCGGTGTAGACAAGCACAACTGCGCGTTACAAATCCGCTGAATGACACATCATTTGTGAACAATAGGACGACTGATGGAGACAAATATGAATGTGACTACTGACATGTATCCCGGCACCATTATTGCCTGCCTTCTCGATTCTCTTCAGTGTACCATCAACACTGAAAAGTACGTCATTTTTGTTTCTTCCAATGTATCAATATTATTCACCTTATTTCTAATATATTATACAATTGGAGAAGAACTTTTTCCTCCCCGTGTAGCACCTGTACCTGACTAAATCCAAACCTTCACTTGTTAGACTGACCAATAATAAATAAACCCAATAACCAATTCCAACCAAAGAGGCTCTACAGTTTTACAAAGAACGAACACGAAGGTTCAGGACTCCGCTTCGTTACGCCTTGATTGTTTTTAAGATGGCTTTGTCACTCATAGAAGACTTTGGGTATCGCATCTGTTTGCATAGACGTTCAAGTGACAGGAAGAACAAATCCAATACTCCCTAGCTTCAAACCAGCCTTTTATGGCACCTGAGTAGCTGGACTACAGAACTATGTCACCAGGCTACCACAAAGACATGTCATAACATTGGCTTCTTCTGCTTTCTGGAAAACAAGTGTTTGAACTTATTATTGTACAGATAAAGAGGGACTGTATTATTAACAGTCTATTATTGTATAGACAGAATTACAGCTAAATCCTTTGCAAAACCTCACATAACGACATCCACTGTAATGTTTATTTCAATCTCTGTACATAGTGTCCACCTTGGTTTCAAAAGTGGTCACACGAATCTTATACTATATCAAGTATATATACTATTATATACAAATATAATCGCGTTTGTGTGTTAACCGATCTTAGATGTCGAAAGGCCTCGCGTGAAAAAATTTAAATTATTTGACACTTGTGAGTTTTTTTTATAGAAAATTGTTTTTTTTCCATAAGGAGAGCTCCACCTTCAATGAACTTATTATAATTGTCCAAAAATTTTATTTAGGTTTTAAAAATTTGAATTTTAAAATTTTCCTGTATTATTTAAAACATTTACTTGTACTTAAGTATAACTATTGATTGCTATCTTCTGTCATATGATTGAAGGGGGTGTGGAATCCATAGGACAATACAAATAATCAAGGTCCGGATAATCAAGATCCCAACACGAATAAAAATAAATAGAAAAACATTACAAAGGCAATCTTATCCACACTTTATTTTATTACAAAATCCAATAATTACGTTTAAAAACGGTATTTTATATCGTATGAAATTCAATCCACAGAGGGTCAGGACACTGACTCTGATGTAATCAATAGTTACCTGGAACGATCTAAATCTGTCTACACCCCCACGACACGTCGCGCCGGCTTTGATTACTCGGTTTTGTTTATCCAGTCTGAATTATCGAGTCTCGGATATCATAACTCCGCACTAGTTACACGATAACACAAGAGAGAGGCTTTGTTTTATCAGTCCGAATTATCGAGTCCTCGGATATCGTAACTCCGCACTACTTACACGATAATAACCACAAGAGAGAGGCTTTGTTTATCAGTCCGAATTATCGAGCACCGGATAATCGTCACTACTTATACGGCAGTTTATCTCCTCTGCGGCTACACAATTGCAACAGCCTAGACGTCAAGTCAAGGTCTAGCTGACGGCTTATCCCCCTTGGTGAGAACAGAAGGGAGAGGTTTTGTTTTATCAGTCCGAATTATCGAGCACCGGATAATCGTGACTCCGCACTACTTACACGACGGTTTATCTCTCTGCGGCTACACAGTGCGACAGCCTGCCGTCAAGTCAAGGTCTAGGCTGACGGCTTAACCCCCTTGGTGAGAACAGAAGGGAGAAAGGTTTTGTTTATCAGCTTCCGCAGATTATCGAGCCACGCGGATAATCGTGACAATCCGCAACTAACTTATACAACGACGGTTATCTCCTCTGCGGCTACAAACAGTGCGACAGCCTTGCCGTTCCAAGTCAAGGTCTAGCTGACGGCTTTATCTCCCCTTGGGTGAAGAACAGAAGGGGAGAGGTTTTTGTTGTTATCAGTCCGAATTTATCGAGCACCGGATAATCGTGACTACGTTCCGCAACTACTTACACGACGGTTTTATCTCTCTGGCGCGGCTTACAACAGTGTCGACAGTCCCTAGCCGTCGAAGTCAAGGTCTAGCTTGACGGCTTTAATAATCCCCCTTGGTGAGAACACAAGGTAGAGGTTTTGTTTATCAGTCCGAAATTATCGAGCACCGGATAAACTCGTGACTCCGCACTACTTACAACGACGGCTTTATCTCTCTGCGCGGCTAACACACAGTGCGAAACGAGCCTGCCGTCAAGTCCAAGGTCTGGCTGACGGCTTTGGTGGATAACGCAAAAAGAGTTTAACCCTACTTAACAACCCCACGCTGTAGTAAATACGGTTTTGGGATTATTATGGAGGTCCGATGTCTATATCACAGGCCAAGGAAACCGGTAACTTTGAGATAAAAAGAAGCTGTCATTAAACTGGGGAGAAAGTAAAAATCAACTAAATTACAATTGTACAAATATAATCTGTTCGTAATCTCCAAAAACTTAGAGACTTAAAAAACTTGCGCCGTCGATCTAAAAACCCAATTTTTAAAATAAAAATTAAGACATTTCGTCTTTAAAACACAACTGATGACTAATATGCACCAAAAATATTGTACCAAATTAATAAAAGTTGAAATAATCAACACTAATTCAATAATACATGGTGTTACATGACACGTCGCATCAAAGCTTAAATAATTTTCTTTGAACTACGAGTTATTACAGATAAGAAGTAAATAACAACTTCGTAACATCATTACTGTACCCAGCTGGACATTTTACTTCTTTGAATTCACTTTAAGTTTTCGTTCTGTCATAATCAGGGGTGGAAGGGGTCCAGAAAAAATCTTAATAGAGAGCATAGGCCAAACATGTATATATCAAATAAAAAACACAACGGCTTCAAATCACCGACCCTTAAAAGGTTCACCGCCTTAAATTAACGACGCCTGGTTTTTCAGTTGCAAAAACGTTAGCAACGTACGATTTCTTTTTTTAGACCTGCTTAATATTTTTTCCTGGTTCAAATTTGGAAAGTTAAACATGTTTGTTATATAAAACATGTTAGACCTAAGAAATAAATTTTTAATAAGGTAAGTTAGTCAGTGACTGTTCAATTCAACAGGGTTGTCCACATAATAATATAACATTATTAAATATATTGTATGTACATTGAAATGTTGATCGAATTTTTGTTATAATAACTAATAAAACTGAGTAAGATGAAACAAGTAATGTTTGCGATTATAGTTCCACTAAATTTTAACTTTCGCAAAACTAAACATAACTTTCCTCCACGTTGGGGGCAATTTAAAAGGCAAATTAATTCTCGAACATTATACAGACAAGCAGAAACAGGTGTAGTAGGCAGTTGATTAAATAAGCATTTGAAGATTAAAATTAAAATCTTTTAATTCTATACAAATGTTCATAGACTGGAATGATCTCGTTCGTTTATTAACGAGCAATCATAGATAAAAGCGCCGCACTAATAATCACAGATTTCCTGCTCGTCTGAAGATTCGCTTCTCCCTTATTGATTCATGTCGTTGGATACGAAAAATTACCCCTTTAGTAACCTAGCATTTTTGGTAATGAACAATTAATGTTTTAATTTAAAAATATGGGACGTTCTTTAACAATTATCTAATAAAACTGAAACAATACAGATCCTCTTTCCCTTAGCAAGCAGACCGCCTCCCCGCCCATTGGTGGTGGTCGCAGTCCCACCTGCCGTTGTGGCCCCTCAGGTTAAAGGTGTTACATGAAGGGCTTCTTAGCCCTATTGGTAAAATAAGACATTTACATTTTCAACTTTAACTTTATATAAATTATAAGAACTGGCATTTCGCTTTAAATCGGACAATGTCCACCACAAACTTCCAGATATTTCCAATCAAAATAACGGAAGATATAATTTGACTTGATAATTTCAATAACACCCTTGTGATGGACTAAAACCCAGATTGTTAAGTTTCACATATTAATTAACCCTGAATACGAATTTCAGAGACATTTCTTTAAAATAGTGGTGTTATAACAGCGTAAGGTTCAATGTCACTGAATTAAAAGAGCTACTGTCACAGGCAGAATTTTTTGAAGAACTACAACTATCCTTCACACAGAAGCCCCAAAACCTTCGTCATTGGGAAAACTTCCAGAAACTAACTTTTTAAATCGTATACACGTACACTGTTTTTATTATAAATCAGGAACCGACACGGCGTAAAAACGTACAGTGGTGAAAACTAGGGGAGGCTGCAAATTTCGCACTTTCCGAGTTACACAAACATCAACTCAAAACATGTACATTCCAACAAAATAATTATGTACTGACAGTGAGTGAAAAAAAATTGCCAAGGAGACTCAAAGTTTGCCCCAATTTGGCCGTGAGTCTTCATGACATCGTTGACGCCGATTTAGCTATTACTTGGTTTTATAATGCCTAAAAACACATTATGACCTGGTCAAAAAATGTAATAGTTTTCCACTAGTTTTTTGAGCCCTATTATTATAACGTCCCATATTATAGCAGCATCAATACTATAGGCGGCTGATGATCGAAATGAACAAACAGTTCATCGATTTAACGAAAACCCGGATTACAGCTGATTGAAAAATTTTTGGCTTTTAACAAACCAAGAAACAAGTGTACAGAGAACAGCTACTATACGCATTGACTTGATTACATACAATCCTGCATACTTTAGTCCAAACAAATTTTGCGACAAACCCCTAAGATACAATACAGCTCAGTCCACACGGACTTGAGGGTAAACGCCAAAATTTAATTGAATGCCGGTTTCGACTCCAGACCAAATAAACCCACTCCCTGAGGGGTATGACAACTCTATTAGGAATTACGACCGTTGCGATAGAGCTAGAACTTGGCCTTGCCCTTTGCCCTGTCTACCACACCTGGGAGTGTTCAACAGTTCAACGGCTACCACTGGGAACAACTGCAATACAAATTCTCAGATGTTGTTCATATCAATAAACGTATCATGACACTCTCCGCATGAAGTTTTAAAACAATGAGACGTAAAAAAACATTATTTCAACTTTTATAAAAAATTTTATTTTTTTTAACTTTTAAAACTGTTCTCTGAATACGTAACACACATTCAATTAAAACTTCCTCTAGGATCTGTGATAATAGGAATAAATTAGGTATACCCGAAATTGTGACCCATTATCAAAACGAATGTTAAACTATAACAAGAATTCCAACACTCTATCGCGAGGCAATATTTCATTTTAAATTTAATAACAACATGAATACCCTTTTCAGGCGTGTTTTCAAAAGTGAAGATTTTTGTCTTCTGACACGACATATTATCCCAAATCTTTTATTTTATGATATTATTATAACCCATCACACACAGGTTTGGAAGATATTATGTAACAATAACCCTTTTAAATATTAACCGAATACAGACCCTCTGATCATTGATGATACATTGTTGTAGAATTTCGTAATTGTTAAAATACGATAATTGCATTTAAATTTCCGATTTAATGGATAAAGTTATATAAATCTACGAGAAAAAATATTCAATTTTTGCAGCCATTTACAGACTTGTTGTGTTTGTAATGTTTAGTGCTTATAAAAAGGGCATTACATGGGGTACTAATATGTGACTCATTGTATGGAAAACCTGCTTTATTATGAAAGTTATTACAAAATAAAGTTATCATTTTTTACCGTTTACAAATCATAAAAAAAGCTTGGTAAGAACGGTGAGAGAGACCAACTAACGCACCCCTTGACATAAAATTGTTAATATAAATGTTTGTCAACCAAATATAAAAAAAACCCCCCTAACATTGTATACAATAATCCCGTATTTTCTGTAACTTATTAAAATAAAACAGAATACACAATTCAAAGACGAAATGCGCAAATGGCAAGAAAGGCTTGAGTCCAGATGACGAGAGTTGACCCTTTCCCCTAAACAGTTGAGTGCATTGTTTACAGAATAGGAAAACAGAGTGTGCGATTGTCTTACCGGTTTTACATGAGAGCACAGAGTGGTTTCTTCTCTGTTTACAACACTCTTGTCTCCGCACAATCGGTTGGTTATGTATCTCTAAGTTAATGTTCCCACTCCAGTCTCGTGTGTGTTTACAGATTAGGGTACATAGAGTGTGTGAGTTTTTAAAAAGGTTCTTTGGAAGCTTTGGGGGGGTTTTTCTTCTTTTAAAACTCTCTTTTCTCGCACAATTTTGGTTTGTTCGGGGGTTAATTTTTTCCCCCCCCTTTTTTTTTTGGGGTTTTACTTTTTAAGGGACATGAGTGGGGTTTTTGGGGGTTTTAATTAGAGTTTTTGGGAGGTTTTTTTTTTTAAAACCATTGGGTTCCCCAAAAATTTTTTGGGGTTTATGTATCTCGGGTTTTAATTTTCCCCCCCAGTCTCGTTTTTTTAACAGTTTAAAAGGGTTACAAAGAGTGTTGAGTTTTTTTCCCATTTTTCCATGGGCCCTTTGGGGAGAGGTTTTTTCAAATTTCCCCACTCTTTTCCCCAAAAATTGTTGGTTAAAAAATCTCTATTTAAAAATGCCCCATCCAGTCTGGGTTTGGTTTAAGATTAGGGAAACATAAAAGGGGGGGGTTTTTTAAGGTTAATGGGCCATTGGAGGGTTTTTTTTTTCCCCATTCGTTCCCACAATTTTTTTGGTTTAAATCTCTGGGTTTAAATTTTTCCCCCACACCATCTGGGTTGTGTTTTCCCAGAAAAGGAAATAGATTTTTGTGGGTGTCTTGGGGGTTTAAAAGGCCCCCCACCGGGGGGGTTTTTCTTCTTTTTTTACAAACCTGGGTTACCCAAAATCTGTTTATTTGAAAAAGAAGAAAAGGGCCCCCAGTCCAGTTGTTTTTTTTTACAAGTTTGGGGCCCATGAGGTGTGGTTTTTTAAGGTTAATGGGGCCCCCACCGGGGGTTTCTCATGTTTAAAATCTGCCCCCGAAAAATCTTTTTGGGTTTTATGAAATTTAGGAAAATGTTCCCACTCATCTCTTTGGGTTTTCCCAGATTAGGGTACAAGAGTGTGTGAGTTTCTTACAAAACATGAAGTCACCAAGTGGTTTCTTTGTTTACAACCCCTTCGTCTCCGCACAATCTGTTGGTTATTATCCTTTTGGGTTTTAAATGCCCCACCCAGTTCTTTGGGTTTTAAATTTTTAAGAGAAAAAGGGGGTGTGTGGTGTTTTAAAAGGTTCATGAGACCCCCCGGAAAGGGGTTTTTTTGTTTCAACTTTCCGTCTCAGCACAATTGTTTATTATGTATAAGAAAAAACCCCCCCGTCCAGTCTCTTTTGTTAAGTTAGGGACAGGGGGGTGTGTGAGTGTCTTACAGGTTCATGAGAGCCCCCAGAGGGTTTTTTTTTTAAAAAAACTTGTTCAGCCCCATTGTTTTTTTGTAAAGAGAATAATGCCCCCCGGGGGTTAAATTTGTTATGTTTACGGGAATAGGGCCCCCATAAGTTGGATTTTTTTTTTTCAAGGGGTTTTTTTTTTTATTTGAGAACCGGGGGTTTTTTTTTTTTTTTTCTTTTTTTGGTTTACAACACTTCGTCCCCCCCAAAAATCTGTTGGTTATGTTCTCTGGGTTTTTTTTTCCCCACCCCGTTTCTTTTGTGTTTACGTTAGGGTAATAGGTGTGGGGGCTTACGGTTCTGAGATCACCGAGTGGTTTTTTTGTTTACAACACTCTCGTCTCCGACAATTTTTGGTTTTGTACGGGGGTTTAAAACCCCCCCCACCCAGTCTCGTTGAGTTTACAGATTGGGGATTTAGAGTGTGTGAGTGTCAAAGGGGGTTTTCCCATGAGCCCCCCAAAAGGAGGGTTTTTTGTTTACAAAAATCTCCCCCCGCCCCATTGTTTTTATTATTTAGGAAAAATGTCCCCCACCCCAGTCTCGTTATGTTTACGATTAGGGAAAAAAAAGGGTGTAGGTGATTTAAAGGGTTTAAATTTGGGGGGTACCGGGTGGTTTCTTTGTTTAAAAAATCTCGTTCCCCCCAAAATTTTGTTTATTATGTAAAGAAAAATAACCCCCCCAGTCTCTTTATGTTTACGAAGGGTAAATGGGAAGTGTTGATGTTTTTACAGGTTAATGGGGGCCCCCCAGGTGGTTTCCTTTTTAAAAAACATTGCTCAGAAAAATTGTTTATTATGTATAAGAAGAATAACCCCCCGGGTTTTTTCCCTTTTTGTTTACAGATTGGGGGTACATAAGGGGGGTGAGGTTTTGCGGTTTTACAGGGGGCCCACGAGTGGTTTTAGTTTACAACACTTTTTTTTTCCGAAAATCTGTTTTTTTTTTTTTTCCCCCAAAAAAATTTTCCTTCCCCCCCTTCCCCCCTTCAATAAACTGTTCGGGGCCTCTCTTCTTTTTGTCTTGCAGGTCAGGCGGTTTACGGGGGTTTTAAAAATTTTCGAGTTGGTTTAGGATAATTTGTGGATATATGAAAACTTCATTTTTTTTCCCTGAGTGGGGGGTTTTTGGGATTTTTTGGGGGTTAAAAACCCAAAAAAAGGTGGATTTATTTTGTCAGTGCTTTCAAAATGCCAATCATATTCAGAAAAAATTTTTAAATTGAAATTTTAAAAATTTTAAAATTTCATTGTGTTTTTTTTAAAAACCGTAATAAAAAACTTTTTGGCAGTTTAAAAGAGTTCTTGGGGACAAAAGTGATTTTGGGAGAAAAAAATTTTATTTTTTGCAAGAATTCCAAGTTTTTTAAAAAGGTTTTTAAAATTTTTTTTTTAAAACCTTTTTTTATATGTATTTATTTGAAATAATTTTTTTTTTTAAATGACAAAACCCTTTTTTTGGAAAATCCCAAAAATTTGAATTTGGGCAGTTAAAAAAAGGGGGGGCCCCGAGAGCTGTAGGGGTTTTTAAAAACCCCCCCAAAATGGTTAAAATTTTGATAATAGGGTATTAAAAAGGGACTGTTTGCACTAATCAGTTTTGAAACGGTTTTTAAATTGAGCAATCATCCCAAAATTCTTTTTTGGGGTCTATATCACAATAAAAAAAGGGGTTTTTTCGGATCAAAAAAAAAACCAAATATTCATATTTGTTTTTTGGGGAAAAGTCGAAAAGGAAAAAATCCTTTCCCAAAAAACCATCTTTTCTTTTTCCCAATTTGGAAACTTTAACTTGAAATTTTTGATGTAAAAAAAGGGGAAAATATTGTTGAAAGGTAAAAAAAATTTTTTATTATTCGTTTATTGCTATGTTTTTGTACAAAAATTTCCCCATCCTTTTTGGTTTTTTTTTATATAAAAAAAATTTTTTTAAAAACCCCTTTGCGTACGGTTTTTAAATAATGTAGTAGGGGGCCCCTTTTTTTAAAAATAGCTTTTTCAAAAAAAGTTTTTTTATGTAACTTTTTAGCAAATTTTTTTTCTGTTCCAAAAAAAAAAAATTTTTAAAAAAGGGGCCCCCCGGTTAAAAAATTTTTAAAAATTTTTAAGTGTTTTGAAAAATACGGAAATTTAAGGGCCCCCCAAAATTACCCCAAAAAAAACCACCCCCTTTCTTACCCCCAAATCCTGAAATTTAAAAGTGTTTGATAATGGGAAAACTTAAACCCCCCCAAAATTCCCCCAAAAAGCCGAATTTAACCCCACTTACACAAATCTTGTCAAAAAAAGGGATTAAATAACGGAATAAATGGGCCCAAAAAAAAACCCCAAAAGGGAAAAATCCCTATTCACCCCCAAATCAAAAATTTTTAAAGTGTATTGATTACGGAAAAATGGGTTCCAAAATTTCCCAACCGCACCCTCCCTTCACACAAGTTATTTTTTTTAAAAAAGTGAAGGATAATAAGGAAAATGGGCCCCCAAAAAACCCCCAAAAAGGGAAAAATACCCTATTCACCAAGTTATGTCCATTTAAAGTGATGGAAAATACAGGACTAATCCCCCCCAAAAATTTACCCCAAAACCCGAACATAGCCTCCCTTACAAAAGGGTTTGTTTTTAAAGTGATGGATAATCCCGGAAAAAAATGGGCCCCAAAAATTTCCCAAAAGCGAAACCCCTTTTAAACCAAAGTCTATGTCCTTTAAATGTTGGTAAAAGGACAAAAAGGGCCCCAAAAACCCCCAAAGCCCAAAAAGGCCCTACTTCACACAAGTTTTTCCTTTTTAAAGTTTTGGGAAAAATCGGGGAAAAATTTTTAAGGAAAAATTATCCAAAGAAAAAATGTTTCCTTCACAAAAACTGAAAAAAAAGTGTATAAAAAAAAAGGGGGAAAAAAGGGCCCAAAATTTTTTTCCCAAAAAGGGAAAACCTTTAAAAATATCCCCAAGTATTGCCCTTAGGAAAAACCGGGACTGACCCATATAAAATGGGGTTTTTTACCTCTTCAAGGGGGAAAACCCCCCCGGTTTTCCGGGCCCTTTTCCCCCCAAGTGATACGGGTTTCTTTTGACGGGGGGTTTAAAAAAGGGTCGTTACCCCCCCTTTTTTTAAATGGATGTTTCGAATCAAAAAATTTAAAATTTTAAAAAATAATTTTCCCATAAAAAAGCCCGTCCCAAAAAAGAACCCGAAATTTTACCCTAAAAAAAGTCAGGTTTTTTTAGAAATTTCGAATGTCGAAACGTTTAAAAGTGTTACTGGGTAATACAAAAAAAACCCCCCGGGGCCCTTTTAAAAATGACTTCCCAAACTTAGTAGGTTTATGATTTTTTGGGAAAACCCCCAACCCCAAAATTAAAAATCAGATGAATAAAATTTGCTGAAAATGGAATTTTTAGGTTTAAAATGTTTTGTAACCCATTTTGTGATGCTTGTAAATGTTTTAATATTTGCTTTTTCCCCGTACGCGGGAAAAGTAGGGAACCCTTTCACCCCCCAAAAAAAAAATTGAGGAGGTAGAAAAAAAATGCACGGCATATTTTAAAAAAGAGGGTGCCGGGGGTTTGGGTGGAAAAGCCCTCCCCTGAAAAGACGTAGTCCCCTCGTCAAAAGGGTGGTCCCAGTTCCCCCCAACCCCCATTTAAAGTTAGGGGAAAATACGGTACAAATGAACCCAAAAAACCTAGCCCGAACATAGCCAACTTAACAATTATGCCCAATGTAAAAGTGTAGAAAAAAAAAAAATTTTTTGCTTTTTTTTGGGGGAAGGGACCGGTTTAGTACAAAAAACTTTTTTTTTTCCCCCATTTTTTTTTTCCAAAGCGCTATTGGGAAGGCACCCTCTAATGACTAAAAGTATGCTTTAAAGGGCCCAAAAAGCTTTTGAAAAATTTAAAAATTGGGGAAAAAAAACCCTTTTTGTTTTTAAAAAAAAAACCCTAACGGGGGAAAAATTACCCCCGAAAAACCCCATGCCTACTTCCAAAATCTATTTTAAAATTTTAAAATGAAAAGAAACGAGAAAAAAAATTTTCCCCAAAGAAAAAATATCTCTATGACGAAATTAAAATTTTTCCCGGGGGCCCCTTAAAATCGGTGTTTGGGGGGGGGGGGGGAACCAAATACATGTTGGGGGAAAACAGGCTGTTTAAAAAAAACCCCCCCAACCCAAGGGGTGTCCTTTTTTTTTCCCCCACTGAAAAGAGGTTTTTTAAAAAGGGGAAACGACCGACGTCGGGGTTTTTTTTTTAAAAAGGGGAACCCCTTTTTGGGGGAGCGTTTTTTCCCCCTTTGGGGAAGTAGAAAAAAAAAGCGACAAAGTAAAATTTTTGGGGGGGGATCACAGCTGTCCGTCCCCCCAAAAGTCGCCCCAAAAGTAAATTCCCGAGGGGGGGTTTTGGAAAAACCGGCAAAGGGAAAAACTCTTTCCCCCATAAAAACCTTAAAGCCCCTTCCCAAAATTCCCCGAAACTTTCCCCCCCCGACAACGGGGGACAGTTTTTCCCTTTTTTTGTGGCAGTTCCCAAAATTTTTTAAAAACCCCAGGTTTTTTTTAAAAAACTCCCCAAAAAAATTTTAAAAATCTAAAAGGGGACGAAACTTTTTACAAAATTGGGTTTTTTTGGGAGCCCCCCGTTTTTCTTTTTTTTAAATTTTGAAAAAAAGGGTTTTAAAGGGGTTTATGGTTCGGACATTTCCCTTTTTTTATGGTTCCCAAAAGAAAAAACCTTTAAAAAACTTCCCTAAATTCTTTTCCAAAAAAATTTTTTTTTTTTTTTTAAAATTTTCCCCCATTTTTTGGTTTTTCTTTTGGGGTAAAAAAATTTTTGGTTTTTCCCCCCCCCCAAAAAAATAAGGGGCGGGTTTTTCTGCGAAAAATGGTTTTTTTTGGAAAACCCCTTTAAAAAATTGACTTTTTCGATCCAAAAATTTTGTATAAAGGTCAGTTTTGGAAGCTTAGTTGAATTTGGGGGTAAGATTCGTTACTGATTTTTTATGGTTTGAGTCCCCAAACCAAATCAATTTTTTTTTTTCGTTTGTTATGACGATGGGGTTTAAAAGGACAAAAGAGGTTCGGAATTGCCACGTTTTTTATTCACCCCTTTTAACATATAATGTTTTTAAATAGGTGTTATACTTTTGTAACCCTATACGAACGTTCTGCCGAATCCAACGGTTTTTCCCAAGTTCACGGGGGAATCCAAAACCCGGGGTGTAATTACAGCCCCTTATGGTTAGGGAGCTCCGGAGTTATTCCCAACAATCAAAAAGCGGCTCAAAAGTGGAAACCCGGGGCGGGGCGAGTTGGACCCCCCAGCATCTCTGCAGCTGCCCATATGGAGTTCCAGCTGGTATAAACCCCGGTGTGTATATTTCCCACCCTTTCGGTTCGGAGGTCCGGCAGAAATTGAAGCAACCCAAAGCGGGCCCACAAATTTGGGAAACCAGAGTTGGTGGGCGAGCTCTGGACCTGCCCCGATTTTGCGCTGCCGTTATTACAAAAGAGTATCACGCTGGCTATCAACCCGGGTGTAAATTTTTTCCCCACCTTGCGTCTGGATGACTAGGGGAAATTAGAACAACAACAACAAAACGGCTACAAAGTGGAAACCCCGGTTGGCAAGGCGAGCTTGGCCCCGCCCACGCTCTTGCAGTGACCCTGTAATTAAAAACGAGTACCGAGGTTCCACCGGGGGTTATTCACGCCCTTATGCGTTCGGAGAGACGGCAGATTGTAGCAACAAAAACAAAGGGCTACAAACGTGGGAAGCGGGCAAACGGGGAAATCAGATTTGGGCGGGGCGAGTTGGCACCTCCCCACAGATTTGCAGGACCCGGTTTATAAGCGAGTTACAGTGGGTTCAACAGGTGTGTATAACAGCCCCTTTATGCTTTCCAGGATAGTCACGGCGAAATTAGTGCAAAAACAAAAAGCGGTAAAAAACGTAAAAATACACAGGTTGGAGGGCGGTCGGGCCCCCTCCCACGCATTCTGCGTGAGTGTTTACAAGGGGAATCCGCTAGGCTATAACACCGGTGTGAAATTTTCACCCCCTTATGCGTCTCAGGTGAGCCCGGCAAAAATCTAGTAGACAACAATCCAAAGGGTACAACTGGAATACGATTTGGCGAGGCGATTGGGCCCCCCTGCCCCGCTTCTGCGCTGACGTGAACAAGCGAGTACCCCAAGGGTATCAACAACGGTGTGATATTCACGACCTAATGGCCCGGTAGCTACGGCAAAAAATAAGTGACCAATAAACAAAGGGGGGTTTACAAAGTGGAATCGGTTTGGCAGAGGCGGTTCTGGACCTCCCCAGCATTTTGCGGCCCGTTTTTTATAAGGATTTCCCCGTAGGTACGACCCGGTGTTTTTTTTTCTTAACTTTCGTTTTTGCGAAAATGCCCAAAAAAAAAATAATGGTTCGAATTTTAATTCTAGTTTTTTCCCGGTGGGAAAAAAAAAATTTAAATTTATAGTAAAATTTTGTTCCAAGTAATTAAAAAAGTGAGGTTGACAATGAAAAATTTTGGGCTGGCACTTAGAAAAAAAATTTTTTTTAGAATTATTTTTTTTAATATTAAATTCGTAAGGTATCTTCGGTTTTTAAGGAACGTTAAACAAAAATCCACAACCAAAACAGTCAATACCAGACATAAAAATTTCAAAATACCTTTTTTTTGCCCAAAAAAAAAAGCATACAAATTGTTTTTTTCAGATTATAGTTATTTGTGATGCCCAAAAAAAATGGTTTTTACGCAATCGTTTTTAAAAATTGAAAAAAGGGGCGCATTCTAAAGGTTTTTTGGTTTTTTGGAAAAAACAACACCCCCATAGAAAAACCCAGTCTGTTCGCAATTTTTAAAATTGCAAATAGAGGGGAATCTAAGGTTTATTGGTTTTTTTGGGGAAAAACAGCACTAAAGAAAAACCCGCTTTTACGAA
Organism: Homalodisca vitripennis; assembly: GCF_021130785.1. Taxonomy (NCBI): domain Eukaryota; kingdom Metazoa; phylum Arthropoda; class Insecta; order Hemiptera; family Cicadellidae; genus Homalodisca; species Homalodisca vitripennis. The sequence goes on along the minus strand of NW_025782913.1, from coordinate 1,653 downwards.
AATGTCTATAATTGAAATAGGGGGGCGCAATTAAAGGTTTATTGGTTTTATTGTAAAACCAACATTGAACCCACAGCCCTGTCGCATTGTCTCTAATTGTAGGGGCCTTAAAGGTTTATTTGGTTTAATGTGTAAAACACTACTAGACAACCACGTATGTTACGCAATTGTCTATAATTGCAAAAGAGGGGCTTTTAAAGGTTGTTGGTTTTCCCACGGATAACAAACTGTATGACAACCCGTCAATTTTAAAATTGTCTATTTGAAAGAAAAAAGGCCAAAATTAAACGCTTGTTGGCTTTTTGTTCGAAACAAAACTTATATTTTACCCAGAAACGCTATACAGTATGTCTTTGACAAAAATTTTTCGTATTACGAAAAAAAGAAATGTTTCTAGTAACACGCTAAGGAAAACTTTTGTTGGTTTTTTATTTTTGAAAACAATTCGGTAACAATGATAGGGGCCCCAACCAACCTTTTATCGAAAAATGGTCAATGTTAACCCTCCTTAAAAAAATCTTTTCGCCCCGGGCGAAAGGGGACCGCTGAAGGACGGAAGTTGATTTAAAGTTCGGCTCTTTTGCTGGCCCCGGGCCCCGGCGGTCATACAAAAAAAGACTGCCCCATCGCCCCCAATGAGGAAAAACAGGACTTATTTTTCTCAGGCAAGGTCGCTGTAAAAAAACAACCGGATAGAATAAATCTGAATTTACGTATAGATGTTCGTAGCATAATTCCCTTTAAACGATCATTTTATTGTTTTTATTGTTATTTTCAGACAAAATTTCAACTTTTTTTTGCGAAAAAAAAACGTCCCTTTTCACTTTTAAGTAAAATTTATTTTTTATAGAAATTTTTGGTTATTTACGCCCCCCCCCCGGTGACTTTTTTAAATTTCAAAAAAGCGGCTGTTTAACTTACCACAAAAACCCCCTTTATTTTTTGTAAGATTTAGAATGTCTCATTAAAAAAAAATAATTAACCGCCTAGACACTTTTTTGTTTATGCTTTTTTAAAGTTATTCTGAAAAAATAAAATTTTTTACTTTCATTTTAAAAACGTATTAAATAATAAAAAAATTTTTTATTGGTGAACTATACTTTTTGCAATCGTCAGAAAAAGAATTTAAACTAAAATTTTTCACTCTACTTGCTAAAACCCCTTTTAAACAAAAAGTTTTGAAAATTTCCCCTCTCCCCGTCATTCGAAATTTTTCCCCTTTTTCCCCCGTCCGTAAGAATTTTTTGTCTCCGTTGTGGGCCATGAACTGTCCGTACTTTAAAATGCGTAAGTGGTCGTGTTTGTTTTTAGACGAGTTTTAAAAGCCTTTGTTGGGGCACTTTTTCGGTTGGCAATTTGTTGCCAAACGAATCTGCCCGGAAGGGAGTCCTTCAAGAGCTCCCCTTCTTTTCTCACGCGGTTGTCCTGCCCTTTGTTGCATAAGGGTGTTGTCACTCCTCTTTGGTCTCCTTTGGACTTGAAAAAAATGCAGGTTTCCTATGTGAGGCAAGGAAAAATCAACGTTTAGGGTTTTTGGTTAAAAAAGCATCCCTTTTATACCAAAGAGCATTGCATGCGTGTTAATTTTCATATTTCAAAGATGCTCCCAAAACGAAAATATAAAAAAACAAAATAAAAAAAGTGCCCCACCTT
>NW_025782912.1:0-22175 GCF_021130785.1 Homalodisca vitripennis | reverse complement strand
AAACTATCCGAGTCAAACATGGTATCGTGTTATCAGTGAAACTATCCAAGTCATACGTTTTATCGTGTTATCTGTAAAACTATCCGAGTCAAACATGTTATCAGTGAAACTATCCAAGTCAAACATCTTATCGTGTTATCAGTTAAACTATCCGAGTCAAACATGTTATCAGTGAAACTATCACAGTCAAACATCGTATCGTGTTATCAGTTGAAAACTCTCCGAGTCAAATTCTTATAGTGTTATCAGTTAAACTATCCGAGTCAAACATGTTATCAGTTAAACTATCCGAGTCAAACATGTTATCAGTTAAAAACTATCGGAGTCAAACATGTTATCAGTTAAAACTATCCCAGTCAAACATCTTATCGTGTTATCAGTTAAACTATCCGAGTCAAACATGTTATCAGTGAAACTATCCCAGTCAAACATCGTATCGTGTTATCAGTGAAACTCTCCGAGTCAAATTCTTATCGTGTTATCAGTTAAACTATCTGAGTCAAACATGTTATCAGTGAAACTATCCAAGTCAAACATCTTATCGTGTTATCAGTTAAACTATCCGAGTCAAACATGTTATCAGTGAAACTATCCCAGTCAAACATCGTATCGTGTTATCACTGAAACTCTCCGAGTCAAATTCTTATCGTGTTATCAGTTAAACTATCCGAGTCAAACATGTTATCAGTGAAACTCTCTAAGTCAAACATCTTATCGTGTTATCAGTTAAACTATCCGAGTCAAACATGTTATCAGTTAAACTATCCGAGTCAAACATGTTATCAGTGAAACTATCCAAGTCAAACATCTTATCGTGTTATCAGTTAAACTATCCGAGTCAAAACATGTTATCAGTGAAACTATCCAAGTCAAATTCTTATCGTGTTATTAGTTAAAACTATCCGAGTCAAACATGTTATCAGTGAAACTATCCACGTCAAACATCTTATCGTGTTATCAGTGACGCTATCCGAGTTAAATTCTTATGTTCTTATCAGTTAAACTATCCAAGTCAAATTCGTATCGTGTTATCAGTGAAACTATCCGAGTCAAACATGTTATCAGTAAAACTATCCCAGTCAAACATCTTATCGTGTTATCAGTGAAACTCCGAGTCAAATTCTTATCGTGTTATCAGTTTAAACTATCCGAGTCAAACATGGTATCAGTGAAAAACTATCCAAGTTATACGTCATATCGTGTTATCAGTGAAACTATCCAAGTCAAATTCTTATCGTGTTGTCAGTGAAATTATCCAAGTCAAACATCTTATTGTATTATCAGTGAAAACTATCCGAGTTAAAACATGGTATCGTGTTATCAGTGAAGCTATCCGAGTCATACGTTTTATCGTGTTATCAGTTAAACTATCTGAGTCAAACATGTTATCAGTGAAAACTATCCAAGTCAAACATCTTATCGTGTTATCAGTTAAACTATCCGAGTCAAACATGTTATCAGTGAAACTATCCCAGTCAAACATCGTATCGTGTTATCAGTGAAAACTCTCCGAGTCAAATTCTTATCGTGTGATCAGTTAAACTATCCGAGTCAAACATGTTATCAGTGAAACTATCCAAGTCAAACATCTTATCGTGTTATCGGTTAAACTATCCGAGTCAAAACATGTTATCATGTTATCAGTGAAACTATCCAAGTCAAATTCTTATCGTGTTATCAGTTAAACTATCCGAGTCAAACATGTTATCAGTGAAACTATCCAATGTTATCAGTAAAACATCTAAGTATCGTGTTATCAGTGAAACTCTCCGAGTCAAATTCTTATCGTGTTATCAGTTAAACTATCCGAGTCAAACATGTTATCAGTGAAACTATCCAAGTCAAACATCTTATCGTGTTATCAGTGAACTTATCCGAGTCAAACATGTTATCTTAAACTATCGTGTTATCAGTTAAAACTATCCGAGTCAAACATGTTATCAGTGAAACTATCCCAGTCAAACATCTTATCATGTTATCAGTGAAACTCTCCGAGTCAAAAAATTCTTATCGTGTTATCAGTTAAACTATCCGAGTCAAACATGTTATCAGTGAAACTCTCTAAGTCAAACATCTTATCGTGTTATCAGTTAAACTATCCGAGTCAAACATGTTATCAGTGAAACTATCCGACGTTCAAAACATCGTGTTATCAGTGAAACTATCCAAGTCAAACATCTTATCGTGTTATCAGTTAAACTATCCGAGTCAAACATGTTATCAGTGAAACTATCCAAGTCAAATTCTTATCGTGTTATCAGTAAAACTATCCCAGTCAAACATCTTATCGTGTTATCAGTGAAACTCTCCGAGTCAAATTCTTATCGTGTTATCAGTTTAAAACTATCCGAGTCAAACATGTTATCAGTGAAACTATCCAAGTTATACGTCATATCGTGTTATCAGTGAAACTATCCAAGTCAAATTCTTATCGTGTTGTCAGTGAAATTATCCAAGTCAAACATCTTATTGTATTATCAGTGAAACTATCCGAGTTAAACATGGTATCGTGTTATCAGTGAAGCTATCCGAGTCATACGTTTTATCGTGTTATCAGTAAAACTATCTGAGTCAAACATGTTATCAGTGAAACTATCCAAGTCAAACATCTTATCGTGTTATCAGTTAAACTATCCTAGTCAAACATGTTATCAGTGAAACTATCCCAGTCAAACATCGTATCGTGTTATCAGTGAAACTCTCCGAGTCAAATTCTTATCGTGTTATCAGTTAAAACTATCCGAGTCAAACATGTTATCAGTGAAACTATCCAAGTCAAACATCTTATCGTGTTATCAGTTAAACTATCCGAGTCAAACATGTTATCAGTGAAACTATCCAAGTCAAATTCTTATCGTGTTATCAGTTAAAACTATCCGAGTCAAACATGTTATCAGTGAAACTATCCCAGTCAAACATCTTATCATGTTGTAAACGTTTAGTTTTTAGTAGGGTGCCAAAACTTCAACCGTTTTGTAGGCCTTTACGCGGTTGTAGTTGACAGTTAGCTGGCTTAGGTATTTTCCCAGGGGGTCTGGGAGAGTTGTGGTATTTTCGGATATAAAGTGTTGACTCAGAAAGCGAGTAGATTCTCAAAAGATTGTTAAAAGTGGTTAGAGCCACAAGCTCATTCATCGCCAAACACTTGTTAAGGGGCAAAGAACCGGATTTGATTTTTAAAAAAACTTACGTATTACGGAAACAGAAAACATGGTATACAAGTAACCAACCCCACGCTCCAATTGGTATTCCGTCACTGCGGGAACAACCTAAGCTATACCCCACGAGAAATTTAGTACAATCGGGTTATAAAATCGCTAAAAATAAAATTGAATCGTAATACTAAGATGTGCAAATCATTTAAGGGCTATGATCTTATATATATTATCTTTAATAAGCGGACCGCTCGTATATCCCGCTTTATGAACAAGCCAGGATCGTAAAATTTAGGGGAAACCTAAATTTATTTCAGGGACAAGACCGAATTTTTTCACAGCAGTCCGAGAGAGCCTAAATTAATAAAACGAAAAATTTTCAATTTAATCGAAAAAAAACAGTTTAATTTAATCGCGTGTTTAACCCGTTATGAATAGAACGCTTATGACAGCCAGATCGCGAAAGGAAATATTTAGGGAAAAACCTAAAATTTATTTTAGGACAGGACCGATTTTCACAGCAGTACCGAGGAGCCTAATAATAAACGAACAACCATTTTATTTAATCGAAAAAAACAATTTTAATTTAATTGCAGTTTCAATCGTTTATGACCCGCTTGTGACAGCAGAATCGTAAAAATTTAGGGAAACCTAGATTTTATTTTAGGGACAGGACCGATTTTACCCAGCAGTCCGAGGGGGAGCCTGACAATAAACGAAAGTTTTCATTTAATCGAAAAAAACAATCTTAATTTTAATCGCCGGTTTAATCGTTATGAACCCGCTTGTGACAGCAGATCGGGAAAATTTAGGGAAACACTTAAATTTATTTTTAGACAGGACCGATTTTCACGCAGGTCCCGAGAGTCCTAGATAATATAACGAACGGTTTTATTTAATCGAAAAACAATCTTCATTTAATCGGAATAAAACGAAAAAGTTTTATTTTAATCTCGAAGACAACCAACTTTTAATTTAATCGCGTTTAATCGCTTATTGACCCGCCTTTGTGACAGCAGATCGGAAATTTAGGGAAACCTAAATTTATTTTAGGACAGGGACCGATTTTCACAGCACGTCCGAGAGCCTAATATAATAAACGAAAGTTTTAGTTAATCGAAAAAACAAATTTAATTTAATCGCGTTTAATCGTTTAATGACCGCTTGTAGACATGCAGATCGGAAATTTAGGGAAACCTAAATTTATTTTTAGACAGGACCGATTTTCACAGCAGTCCGAAGAGGGCCTAATAATAAACGAAAGATTTTTTTATTTATTTTTTTAAATTTTTTTCTTTTTTTCGGGAAAAAAAAACAAACGATTTAATTTAAATCGCCGTTTAATCGTTATGGACCCGTTAACTAATGGTGAAGATAACTAAATATCTACTCACAATATACTTAAATATTCTATATGCGTACAAAATTCAATGAAAATAATGTCATGAAAAGTTCTTGGGGCACATCGCAGAGTTTGAAAAAAAACGTGCAAAGAAAATTTTACGTTAAAATATTGCATCAGCCAAGTAAGCAAAATCAAAACAGAAATTTACATAGTGCAACTATTGCAGTGCACCATGAATAATGAAATAACTAACTTAAAACTCGGAATACATTATAAGTTTACCTAGTCAAATGAACGAATTGTGAAAAAGTTGTCTGAAAAATGTCCTCTAGGTCTCGCTGTTAGCTCGTTCCGCTTCACCAACTCGATAAATCACGGAGCTTCTCCTCCAGTTATCGCAATCGGCGCCCACTCTCGCCGGGCGCCGTCGCCAGTCTCCTGTCTAAAGTCAGATCGACTCCACGCGCATCTATGGTGGGCGGCAGCAGCATGACAAATCTTAAATAAATCAAGCGCCTCCCCCGCGGGATTTCTACCGGCTAATCTCGTCACGCGGATCGGGTTTTTAGCAGCAGCCCGTGCGTAGTTTTAACTTACAGCCTTAGGAACAGTTTAAAATCTAATCCTTCCTTCGGCTTCCACTTGATTAACTCGATTTCTTTTAAATGTAAAACAATATACGTTATTTCTCGTCAACTGTTCTGCTACCCACAAAAAAAAAAACAAACTTCCAAAATTATGGGAACTCCTTACCACCAGCGCCCCATCTAGTTCGGTCGAAACAAAAAACAAGAAACGGGAAAAAGAAAAGAACTCTGTTTTACCTCAATAATGAAGCTTTCTTCTTTACTATTAATAATCATAATAAAACTTCTAAAAACTAACATAATAAGACTTATTCCTTTCAGCTCCAGAACTTTCAGAACTTATTTCCTATTAGTATGATTTTGTCAAGCCCTCTCTTGACAAAATAAACCAAAACGAAAAAGGTTAATAAACTAAAAATATATATCTTGCTATTCTTCTTGCGCAATCAGCACAAAACATTTATTATCGTGATGGGCACGCTTCATCGCAATCCTGTTTAATGTTAGGGATTATGGCTTTGACCGTTTACAGCCCCTACTTGAAACTGTTCTCCATCTATCAGGGAACTATATTCTTAATTCTCTGTCGGGTTTGTCCTCTTTTTTTCCGCTTTTTTTCATTTTTTTCTCGGGCTCGCCTTTGTATTGGCGTGTGTTTATCACACCGTCCGTGATTTCTCCTTCGGCGGTGTATCCATCTCTGTTGTCAGGGACGACACGAAAGTTCTCAGTGCTTCGCATTTCCAATAAAATACTCTCAACTCGGTCTTCGATATCTTTTCACCGACGAATCGTCTCCTTCGCTTCTTGCGCCAGCAGTTTTCATTCAATCCCACTTTTCGGATCAGCCCAAGTAAGTCCGAAAGGCCCGGGCGATTGAGATAGACATGAGCAGAAGAAAACCGGCCCTAGTCGGACTCGATCTTTTCACATTTTTTCTCTTTAGTCATGTGTCATTCTGATATCGTCGCGTTTGGTTCCCTGGCTACCAATCGTCTACCAGGCTCCCTTACTTGGCCTGTTACGTCGATACAGGGCAGATGAGGTTCTCCATCTCTTAGCGTTGCTGCGAGGAGAGAGAGATACGGGAATTCTTCCCTCGTCCAGTCGGATCGAACCCAGTTCCTTTCGGGGCCGGGTGGACGACGGTCGCAGGCTCCGATAAAAGAAGGGGCCGCAACAGATCAACGTGCCGCATGGGAGGTGGGGTGGGGGGGGGGGGGGGGGGGGATAGGATACTCCGCGTAGCTTCGGCCCGCTCCGAAAGGGCAAAGAATCCTCCAGTAGCTGGATCCATTTACTGGACCCTACCTGTGTCTGCCGCTTCTATCGCCTGCGAGTGAGGTCCGCTGTTTCTTCTTCTTTTGGGGAGAAGGACTAGGTTTGTCCTCAAGGGGGGGGGTGGGGGGGGCACAAGCCGGGGGGGGGGGGGGGGGGGTCGAACGGACTGCGATAGGAAAACATTATCCGCTATTATCGCCGGGCCTCGGTGTAGAAACGTGAAAGTCCTCCTTGGACCTAGTTGCCAACACGCCCTACCTGCCGCGCTCAAGGGAGAAACCCGGAAGGTGGGGCGGGGCGATGTTCTTCCGAGATCGATTTTTTCCCAACTCGCTTTTTTTTTTTTTTTCTTCTATTAATCGTGCCCTCTTCCTTGACAGCACCTCCGCATACATTACACACGTAATGGCCGGCTCCGCAGTAGTCGTCAGAGGTTTCGTCTTGTCGAGGGATTACTTCCGTTGTGGGTGTTGCCAGGTCTAAATCGCGTTTTCCCGCATGTCAGCCCCCCTCTGAACCTTCCGGGGTTCCTTCTCTACGTGGACCTCTCGTTTATGTTCAGGGTTGTTGTGCAAATCTTCGGAGCCACACTGGGTGGCGCCTCTCTCCGCTTCGTTATTCACCATCGCAGCAAAGAAAGATCGTACGTCAGGTGATTGTATTTTCTGTCGACCAATCCATCCACGATTTAAGATCTCACGGTGTCCACCTAGCTACCATTAGCATCACGGTCTTGGGAGGTGTACGGGATCAGCGAAATAACAATATACGTTTTGAAAGATATTCTCTCTTTCTTAAAACCGGGTTTATTTGACTCGCCTAGGCTTATCTTTATCTCTCCTTCCAGTCCTTGGGAAAGTAAAGAAACGTTATCGAACATTATAGAATCGATGGAGAGGGGGGGACTACGCACCAGCTTTGTGTGTACCAATTCTCGGTCTCTCTATAATTCGTAAGTAGGGCCCGCTCGAATGATGACGACGTCCGTTCATGCAAATGGTGTCTTTTCGGCCGCTAAAAACAATCGATTTTCGGTTGTGGTTAACCCGTGGATTAGTTTTCTCAGACCGACTTCGGATTACTATAACTCATCAGGTAATTACCGATTGGAAGAGGGCCACACAAAACAAGCATCATGCAAAGGCATGTTTTAACTAACAGTAGCCAGTACACTTCAGCCACAGTAACATTAACGAAGTGAAACGTTGTTTTTAAGAGTTCTTTTACCGATTGGGGGCTATGTTTTAACTATTTTTACAACCATGGCGTGGACCTCATTCGGTGTATTAGCGGTATGATGTTTTATAAGAACCTACTGGGGGGGGTGGGGGGGGGGGGGGGGGGGGGGGGGGGGGGGGGGGGCCTTTAGGAATCGATTTTAAAGGGTCTCTTATGTACTTTTGTGAGCTAATTTTTGGAGCTGGTGCAAAAGCGTGTTACGGGCGGGCTATGAAGAAGTAGCGTGATTTCTTTTTAGGGACTCTATCGGCCCCACGTTAGTACGTTACTATCTGCGTCGATGCTTAACAATTATGATACAGGCCTTGCTTGGATTGTTATAGCCTGCCTGGCTTACAGGTTCAGTGATGACATCTCCTCGTTTATAAACGCTTGCAAATTCGATCATGTACCCTTTCACTCCATGGATTATCGGCTTGGTTGAGCAGGGGTCGTTTATCATTCCCTTCTTCGAAAAACCCGGATAGGGATTTCGGTGGCTTCAGCTCTCTGCCAAAGTTAAGCATAGCGGGAGTGAACTTTGTTACTGCCATGTACCGCTGTATTCATCGCGTATCTGAACTCTGAAATGTTCACGTCCCACTCTCGATGGTTCATTCTTAACGTATTGGGCAATCATCGTTCCCAGCACGCCGCCGGTTATATCTCTCTACCGGGGTTCGACTGAGGTGAAAATGGAGCAGTATAATTGACCTCGATTCCCCAATCCTCAGCTAGTTCCTTAAAAATCTTCGACGTGAATTGTGTTCCGTTGTCTACTATAAGTACCTCAGGTGATCCGTACCTAAGTAATATCAATTCCTTAAATTGATTGCATACTTGGCGAGCGTTGGCAAGTCTTATGGGTGCTATTTCTACCCATTTGCTAAAAACAGTCTTGGGAAAACCACCGCATAAGTGTTACCTCTTTTTGATCTAGGTAACGGCCCAATCAAATCCGCCGAAAACTGCGAACCAAGGCCCCTTTGGTCGTCTAAATTTCATTATTCCGGCGGGTTTCTTTTGTTCACTCTTGAATTTCTGGCACGTCTCACATGAAGCGACATAATTTCGGACTTCTTGCCGCCATCTCGGCCAGTAGTATCTTTCTGCAATTCGTTTGGCTGTCTTTCGATAGCCGAAGTGCCCAGCCGTTTCCTTATCATGAGTTTCCTCAAGTACTCGATTTTTCTCCTCCTCGGGAACACACATCTTCCAATCCAAACTCTTCTGACGCCCCTCTCCTGGGCCTCTGTAGGGAATATATCTGTATAGTTTTCCTCCTCTTATGGTAAACCGAGGGAAACTACGGGGATTTTTCTTAACTTTGTGTATTAGGTTATCATACCATGACATTGGGAGATAGTCGCCGCGATTTGAATTACTTTCCTTCTCTGAGCTTTCTATTACAAACACCTTCAGAGAATGATCACTAACTTCGTCGTTTTCGGTTTGTTTGATCAGTCCTTTCAGGAGGGTTTCTCGAAAGAGCATCGGCTACTCTATTTAAAGCACCTTTACGGTACTGGACTGAAAAATCGTGTTGCTGCAACTCGAGGATCCAGCGGGCCAACCGACCGGTTGGTTGTTGTATCTTCATTAACCATTGCAGTGCTTGGTGATCGGTGATTACGAGGAAATGGTACCCTTCGATATAAGGTCTAAATTTTTTTACCGCCCATACCAAAGCTAAACACTCTTGTTCAGTGACCGTAAACTTCTTTTCCCCGTCCGTTAACAGTCTACTGGCATACGCTATAAACCACCTCTTTACCCTTTCGCTTCTGGCTCAAGGTGGCGCCTAACCCTATTTGAGACGCATCTACCTGTAGGACAAATTGTTCGCTGAAGTCTGGGCCATGCTAGAATAGGGGTGTTTGTTAGGCGGCGTCACTTGGTTTTCAGTTCGACGAAAGCCTCTTCATGAGTCGCTGTCCAATCCCACTTAACCGCTTTTCTCAGCAGTTTAGTAAGTGGCGCCGTCAGCGTCGCGAAACCTGATATGAATCGGCGTATACCAAACCTCGCAAGACCCAAGAAGCTTCGGAGGTTTCTTATATTCCTCGGCGTTGGAAAAGTCTAAGATAGCGGACACCTTATCTGGATCTGTGGATATATCCTTGATCGTTTATAACGTGTCCCAAATATTTTAAGCGTGTCTGGCAAAAAACTTGCACTTCTCCGGGTTAAGCTTTAGGCCAGCTCGTCGAAGACGTTGAAAATACTTCTCTCAGAGATTCTAAATGTTCCTTGAAATTCGATGAAATAATAATCAAGTCATCTAGATAGGCGAAAGCTTTGGGTTCCAATTCCGGGCCTATTATGGTATCGAGAAGTCGTTGAAACGTTGCTCCCGCTGAGTGCAAACCAAACGGCATCCTCGTAAATTGGTAGAGTCCTTTTCCTGGTACTGTAAAAAGCGGTTATGGCGCGACTTTTCCTTCGATAAACCCACCTGCCAATACCCTGATTTTAAGTCGAGCGTGGAAATAAATTTGGCTTCCTTGAGTTTTTCTAGGATAGAGTTGATTTGAGGTAGGGGATAAGCATCTTTCTCGGTTTTTTGCATTTACCTTTCGGAAGTCCACACAAAACCTAAATTTTCCGGAAGGTTTCTTGACTAATACAAACCTGGAGAACTCCAGGGACTATTCGATTTCTCGATTATTCCCGTCCGCCAACATTGAATCAACTTCAATCGTTGAATCACTTTCTGCATTGCGGGGTTACGTGGATAAAAATTCTCTGTTTAATCGGTTCGTCGTTCTTTAATTTAATCACATGTTCTACTATGTGGGTAAGACCAGGGGAATCCTTAAACTCCGCTAATTCGTTTTCCAAAAACTCTCTAAGCTCCTCTTCTTCCTCCTCGCTTAGCGTGACAATAGCATTTATAGCTGTCCCTCTCACAGTTTATTTACGCCGTACTCTTCTCTCTGGAAATAGTTTTCTTTTTAAAGTCAATTAGTTTTAATGGCGACTATTACGTCCATGCCTAAAATAATCGGAGAAGTAAGACCTGAGACGTTAATCAACTTAAACGCGTGTTGTATGTTTTCGATACTTCCTTCAAATTCGATCCCTCTCCTTGCTTCGGTTTTTGTCCCATCGGCCATTTGAATCTGAAGTTTTTCAGTCGTAATCCGCGCTCCTTTACTCATTAGCATATCATTACGTTGTATCGTTTTACAAGGGAGATCATTGCCCCCGTGTCGACCAGGGGCCCATACTAACATCCCACAGAACAATACGGGTACGTACGGGTCTTATGTCTTTATTCCGAACTTCGGCAGGACAGGTTTTTGGTGAATTCGGCTATATATTTTTAACCCACTGCTGCCATTTCAGCGGAGGTTCTTAAATTCGTTTGCGGGGCTCCAGGTGACCCTCCTTTCGCCTGAGCCCTCACTCCGTTTCCAAAGTTGCATTTGCAATCCGTAGTTTTAAAACCAGGGGTCTTGCAAAAGTAACATTTTAGGGTTTTCGGGAAGCGACAATTCCTAAAAATGTGACCGGGTTTCTCACAGTTCCAACATACAAAACTAGAAGTATTTCTTCGGGATAGTTGTGTTTTCTCTGAGAGGCTATACTTTCTCTTCTTACAACTTTTTGTCCTTTCCCTAGTATCCATTTCCGGCCTACCAGATACTTTATTCGTCCTCTCAAACACTTTATTTTCTTCGTTATTTATTGATTTCCGAGGATGTTCCCGTTGATCTCGATTGGGATGTTCATTGTGTGATCTGAGTGTATCAGCCGCTGCCTTATTGGTGACATTTGAAACACCAAACGTTTTTAAATTCTTATTTTTGGGGCTATATGCGGTTTCAGGCACCAGGGGACTGAGCTGGACCTGGCGGTGGCCGATATAAGTGAGTTTTCTCGGATATACATCCTCCGTAGTGTTCTGCCGAAGAAATGAGTTCACTAATCGTTCGTATGTCTTGCCTCTTTAAACTCAGCTTGTACTTCGGGTGCATATTTGGCATATAACCTATCAAGCTTATCTACGGGCGTCATACCGCCTCTTCGTCGCATCAACGTATTCAAGGCCACTACAAACGTCCTGATGGGTTCACTGTCACCTTGTGTTCTACGTTTTATTTCATCGTCCATGTTCGTCTTATAGCCTACCGGAAGGAAGTTTAGCTCGAAATCTTGACGAAAATCTTCAAAACTGTCCCAAAACTCTCTATTATTTCGATACCACAGTAAAGCGGTACCCTTTAGCAATTTCAGGGAGTGCTTTTATCAGATCGCCCCCGGATACATTATAAGCCTCCATCAGCTCATCAAGTCTTTCAAGAAAAAGACACTGGATTTCGCTCTCCGTCGAAATGTAAAATTCCACTTTCCTAATTGTGTTTGCATATCTCAGCGGGAATTGACATGCGGCTGTCGGGAAAGGTGCTCATCTCTCAATCTTTGATTTTCGTTAGAATAGTGCGTTACATGCCGCCTAAGAGAATCGTGAGAAAATCCCAGGTGGCAATGTTATTGACTTGTCGCCAGAGCTGGAAGTTTAAAAAGCATCGGTATACACAGATCTTGTTGCGCCATCGTAAGGTGCATAACTCGCATAGTCGTGTCCAGTATCCCAGTTGGACTTGGCCTTACTCCGCGTCTTCAGTGAAAACTAAAAAGCCTCTTTACTTCGTCGTCACTAGTATCGGGGTGGAAACCTCGAGTATCTCCCTCAGGTTTAACTCTCGGCTTCTTTTATCAGTCTCTTGCTTCACTGGTATTCGGCCCAACTGGGTCGTTGCCAAAGGATTCTCTTCCGCCTACAGCCTCATCTCGTCTGTCCGGCTGTGAGCGAAGAAAACTGTACGAAAGATTTTCTTAGATAATCTGTCGTCCTAACCCTCGGTGTCCAAGTCGTGTTTTAGCATTTCAGTTATTAACTGGGCTTTCGTGAGTCCTGTATATCCACCCCACGAACTGGATCTAACTCAGAAGGGGAATAACTAGTCGTGGAAAACGCCTTTGTTGTTTGGTCCTTCGAAGTCAACAGTGGCAAACCCAAATCTCGTTTTTCGATACCTTTAATTTGTGATTCGCTAGTATTTTTCAGAGGAACTAGTAGTCACAATCGTAGGTATTTGTTTTTGGTGTTCTGAGTCTGTTGTTGACTTTTCGGGCCTATTCGTGTTTCCACCCTTTGGTAGAACGTGCATTTGAGCGAAAAAGTATTCGCCACAGTCGCCAAAAACCCCGTTGGTCGAAGCATTTTATAAACACTATCTCGCTAAACCTCTTACTAAAAAGTTTATCTTTTACGTTCGGAAGAATATTACACTCGTACAATCACTCTTATACCCGTCCCTGTTTCGGGCGCCATTTTGTAACGTTTAGTTTTTTTTTAGTAGGGTGCAAAACTTCAAACCGTTTTGTAGCCTACGCGGATAGTTGCAGTTAGCTGGGTATTTCCCAGGGGTCTGGAGAGTTGTGTATTTCGGATATAAAGTGTTGACTCAGAAAGCGAGTAGATCTCAAAAGATCTGTTAAAGTGGTTAGAGCCACAAGCTCATCATCGCCAACACTTTAAGGGGCAAAGAACCGATTTGATTTTAAAATTACGTATACGGAAACAGAAACATGGTATACAAGTAACCAAACCCACGCTCAATTGGTATTCCGTCACTGCGGGACAACCTAAGCTTACCCCACGAGAATTCAGTACAATCGGGTTATAAATCGCTAAATAAAATGATCGTAATAAGATGTGGCAATCATTTAAGGCTATGTCTATATATTTATCTTAATAGCGACCGCTCGTATATCCCGCTTATGACAGCAAGATCGTAAATTTAGGGAAACCTAAATTTATTTCAGACAAGACCGATTTTCACAGCAGTCCGAGAGCCTAATAATAAACGAAAATTTCATTTAATCGAAAAACAGTTTAATTTAATCGCGTTTAACCGTTATGAAACGCTTTATGACAGCAGATCGGAAATTTAGGGAAACCTAAATTTATTTTAGACAGGACCGATTTTCACAGCAGTCCGAGAGCCTAATAATAAACGAACATTTTATTTAATCGAAAAACAATTTAATTTAATTGCGTTTAATCGTTATGACCCGCTTGTGACCAGCAGATCGTAAATTTAGGGAAACCTAGATTTATTTTAGACAGGACCGATTTTCACAGCAGTCCGAGAGCCTGACAATAAACGAAAGTTTTATTTAATCGAAAAAAAACAATTTAATTTAATCGCGTTTAATCGTTATGACCCGCTTGTGACAGCAGATCGGAAATTTAGGGAAACCTAGATTTATTTTAGACAGGACCGATTTTCACAGCAGTCCGAGAGCCTTAATAATAAAACGAAAGTTTTATTTAATCGAAAAACAATTCTAATTTAATCGCGTTTAATCGTTATGACCCGCTTGTGACAGCAGATCGGAAATTTAGGGAAACCTAGATTTATTTTAGACAGGACCGATTTTCACAGCAGTCCTGAGAGGCCTAATAATAAACGAAAGTTTTATTTAATCGAAAAACAATCTAATTTAATCGCGTTTAATCGTTTATGACCCGCTTGTGACAGCAGATCGGAAATTTAGGGAAACCTAAATTTATTTTAGACAGGACCGATTTTCACAGCAGTCCGAGAGCCTAATAATAAACGAAAGTTTTATTTAATCGAAAACAATTTAATTTAATCGCGTTTAAATCGTTATGACCCGCTTGTGACAGCAGATCGGAAAATTTAGGGAAACCTAAATTTATTTTAGACAGGACCGATTTTCACAGCAGTCCGAGAGCCTAATAATAAACGAAAGTTTTATTTAATCGAAAACAATTTAATTTAATCGCGTTTAATCGTTATGACCCGCTTGTGACAGCAGATCGGAAATTTAGGGAAACCTAAATTTATTTTTAGACAGGACCGATTTTCACAGCAGGTCCGAGAGCCTAATAATAAACGAAAGTTTTATTTTAATCGAAAAACAATCTAATTTAATCGCGTTTAATCGTTATGACCCGCTTGTGACAGCAGATCGGAAATTTAGGGAAACCTAAATTTATTTTAGACAGGACCGATTTTCACAGCAGTCCGAGAGCCTAATAATAAACGAAAGTTTTATTTAATCGAAAACAATTTAATTTAATTCGCGTTTAATCGTTATGACCCGCTTGTGACAGCAGATCGGAAAATTTAGGGAAACCTAAATTTATTTTAGACAGGAACCGAATTTTCACAGCAGTCCGAGAGCCTAATAATAAACGAAAGTTTTATTTAAATCGAAAAACGATTTAATTTAATCGCGTTTTTAATCGTTATGACCCGCTTGTGACAGCAGATCGGAAATTTAGGGAAACCTAAATTTATTTTAGACAGGACCCGATTTTTCACAGCAGTCCGAGGAGCCTAATAATAAAACGAAAAGTTTTTATTTAATCGAACAAAACGAAATTTAATTTTTTAAAAATCGCGTTTAATCGTCGTTATGACCCGCTTGTGACAGCAGATCGGAAATTTAGGGACAATTCACCTAAATTTATTTTAGCGACAGGAACCGATTTTCACGAGCAGTCCCGAGAGCCTAATAATAAACGAAAGTTTTTTATTTAATCGAAAAAACGATTTAATTTTAAATCCGCGTTTATTCGTTTATGGAACCCGCCTTGTGACAGCAGATCGGAAATTTAGGAAACCTAAATTTATTTTAGACAGGACCGATTTTTTCAAACAGCAGTTCCCGAGAGCTCGTAATAATAAAACGAAAGTTTTATTTAATCGCAAAACAAATTTAATTTAATCGCGTTCTAAATACGTTATGACCCCCCGCTTGTGACAGCAGATCGGAAATTTAGGGAAAACCTAAATTAATTTTAGACAGGACCGGATTTTCACAGCAAGGTCCGAGAGCCTAATAATAAACGAATAAAAGTTTTTATTTAAATCGAAAAACAATTTTAATTTAATTCGCGTTTAATCGTTATGACCCGCTTACTAATGGTGATGAAAGATAAACTAAATATCTTACTACACAATATTAACTTAGATTTCTATATGCGTACAAAAATTCAATCGAAAATATGCATGAAATAGTTCTTGCACATTGCAGAGTGAAAAACGTGCAAAGAAAATTTACGTTTAAAAATATTGGCAAAGCCAAGCTTAAGCAAAACAATACAGAAAATTTAACTAACATAAAACTACTTGGCACCCATGGAATAATCGAAATAACTAATTAAAACTCGGAATAATTAGTTTACCTGTCCAAATGAAAATTGAAAGTTTGTCATGCAAAAGTGTCCTCTTGCTCGCTGTACTGTTCCTTCACCTCGATAATCACGCTTCTCCGTATCGAAAAACCCTCATCGCCGGCCCTCGCCAAGTCCCTTTATCAGTTCGAAGCTCGCTACACCCGCGCTCTAGGTGGCGGCAGGCTACAATCTTTAAACAGCGCCCCACCCCGCGGATTCTTACGCCGGCAATCTCGGTCCCGCGACGGTTTTTTACGCGCCGCGCGTGCGAGTTTTAAACTACAAGCCAGGACAATTAAAACTATCTTTCTTCGCTTCCAACTTGGATGACGATTTAATTGTAAAACAATATTAGTAAATTATCACTGTTCTTGGACCCAAAAAAAAAAAATCACTTCAAAATTTGGGACCTTTACAATGTTTATTCAGTGAAACTTTCCGAGTCAAATTCTTATCGTGTTATCAGTTAAAAACTATCCGAGTCAAACATGTTATCAGTGAAAACTCTCTAAGTCATAACATCTTATTCGGTTATTATCAGTTAATACTATCCGAGAGTCTAAACATGTTATCGGTTTAAAATTAAATATCCGAGTCAAAAACCATGTTATTCAGTGCAAACTATCCAAGGTCAAATTCTGTTATCGCTGTTATCAGGTTAAAACTATTCCAGAAGTTCTCAAGACATTGTTATCAGTGAAAACTATCCAAGTTCTAATTTCTTATCGTGTTCACTCAGTTATAAACTATCACGAAGTCAAACATGTTAATCACAGTTTGAAACTGATCCAAGTCATAACATGTTTGTTATCAGTTAAAACTATCCGAGGTGCCAAACATGTTATCAAGTGGAAACTATCCCGGTGTCAAAACATTCTTATCATGTTTATCACTGAAAACTCTCCTGAGTCAACTCTCTTATCGTGTTATCAGTTTAAACTAATTTCCGAGAGTCAAACATGGTATCAGTTGGAATCTATCCAAGTTCAAACATCTTATATCGTGTTAATTCAGTTGAAAACTAATCCGAGGTCAAACATGTTATCGGTTTAAACTATCCGAGTTCAAACATCGTATTCGTGTTATCAGTGAAATCTATCCAACGTCTAATTCTTATCGTGTTGATCAGTTAAAAACTATCCGAGCAATCAAAACACAAGTTATTCTACTCAGTGAAATACTATCCAATGTCAAAATTCTTATCGTCGTATATTCAGTTTAAACTATCCGAGTCCAAACATCTTATCGTTTCACTCAGTGAAAAACCTCTCCGAGTCAAATTCTTATTCGTGTTAACAGGTTTAAACTATCCGACTCAAACTTGTTTCAGTGAAACTATCCCAAAGTTATACGTCATATCTTGGTATCAGTGAAAAAAACTATCCAAGTCATAAATTCTTATCGTGTTGTCAATTGAAAGTATTCCTAGTCAAACATCTTATTGTCTTATCAGTGAAACTATCGAGTTAAAAACATGGTATGGTGTTATCAGTTTGAAGGCTATCCGAGTCATACGTTTATCGTGTTATCTGTAAACCTATCTTAGAGTCAAAACATGTTGATTTCAGTGTAATACTAATCCACAGTCGCAAACATTCTTATCGTAGTTATCAGTTAAACTATCGAGTCAAAACATGT
The DNA here is from genome assembly GCF_021130785.1 of Homalodisca vitripennis. Lineage (NCBI taxonomy): Eukaryota > Metazoa > Arthropoda > Insecta > Hemiptera > Cicadellidae > Homalodisca > Homalodisca vitripennis. The sequence goes on along the minus strand of NW_025782912.1, from coordinate 4,730 downwards.
CTATCAGTTGAAACTATCCAGAAGTCAAACATCTTATCGTGCGTTGATGCGGTTATGAAACTTATGTGACGTCAAACGTATCGTATCGTGTTATCTGCTAGAAATCTTATCCTAGAGTCCAAATTCTTATGCGTGTTATCAGGTTAAAAACGATCGAGTCAACATGTTATCAGTTAAAAACTATAAGAGTCAAACATTTATCAGTTTAAAACTATCCGAGTTCAAACATGTTATCAGTTAAAACTATCCGAGTGTCAAACATGTATCTCAGTTAAACTTATCCGAGTACAATACATGTTATCCCGGTGAACCTAACTAACCAAGAGTCAAACACTTCTTTTTCATGTTTTATTACTGAAACCTCTCCGAGTCACTTTTGAATCGAGTTATCAGGTTAAACTACTCTCTGAGTCTCACAACATGTTATCAGTTGGAAACTATCGCTAAGCTCAAACTTCTCTATCGTGTTATCAGTTACAACTATCCGGGGTTAACATGTTATCGGTAAAACAAGCCGACGTCGTCAAACATGTTTATCAGTTAGAAAACATCCCCAAAGGTCATGAATTTCTTATCGTGTTATCTAGTTAAAACATATCCGAGTCAAACAATGTTATCAGTTGAAAACTATCTCAAGTCAAAACCATCTTATACGCTATTTATCAGTTAAAAAACCTAGATCCGAGTCTAAACCATGTGATCGCGTGTTAGAATACTTCTTGAGTCAAACATGCTTATCAGATGAAACTATCCAAGTCCAATATTCTTATTTCGTGTTATCAGTTAAAAACTATCACGGAGTTCAAACATGTTATCAGTGAACAACTATCCAAAGTCATAAAACATTATTCGTGTGCTCTTATCGGTTTAAACTATACTGAAGTCAAACATGTTATCAGTGGAAAAACCTATCCAAGTCTTATTCTTATCGTGTTATTGCCGTTAAGTTAAAACTATCCGAGTCAAAGCATGGTTATCAGTGAAATCCTATCCAAGTCAAAACATCTTATCGGTGTTATAAGTTTTAAAATATCCGAGTCAAACACCATGTTATCAGTTTTTAACTCATCCGAGTGCAAACATGTTATCAGTGAAACTCTGATCCCGGTTCAAAAGAGCATCTTTATCATGTTATCACTGAAACTCTCACAGAGTCAAATTCTTTATCGTTGGTTAATCAGTTAAACTTATCCGAGTCAAACAGTGCTATCAGTGAAATCTATCCAAAGTCAAACATCTCCCACCCCCCCCACCTTATCGTGTTATCAGTATAAATCTATCCGAGTCAATTTATCGTGTTATTCAGTGAATAGACTATCCCAAGTCAAACATGACTTATCGATGTTATGCGGTTAACAAACTATCCGAGTCAAAACTATGTTATACAGTTTGAAAGAAAATAGCTATCGCCAAGTCATAATTCCTTATTCGTGTTACTCAGTTATAAAACTAATCCGCAGTCAAACATCTTATCGTGTTATCAGTGAATATCTCCCCAAAGTCAAATTTTATCGAACGTTATCACGGTGTATTAACTATTCTGAGTCAAAACATGTTATCAGTGAAATACCTATCCCTAGTTTATACGTCATATGTGTTAATCAGGTGAATACTATCCAAGTCAAATTATTATCCGTGTTGTCAGTGAAATATCCAAGTCAAACATCTTATTGTATTTCAGTGAAAACTATCCGAGTTAAAACATGGAATCGTTGTTATCAGTGAAGCTATCCAAGTATACGGTTTTATCGTGTTATCTGTAAAACTATCCGAGTCAACATCGGTATCAGGAAACTATCCAAATCAAACATCTTATCGTGCATTATTCAGTTAAACTATCCGAGTCAATAACATGTTTATCTCAGTGAAAAACTATTCCAGTCATAACATCGTATCGTGTTATCAGATGAAACTCTCCAGGAGTCACAATGTCTTGATCAGTGTTATTCAGCTTACAAAAACTACTCCGAGTCAAAACATTGTTATATTTAAACTATCTCGGAGTCAATAGCTATGTTCATTCAGTTGAAAACTATGCCGGAGTCCGAAACTTCTTATAGTGTTATCTACGTTAATACTATCCGAGTACAAAAGCATGTTATCAGTGAAACTATGCCCAGTCAAACATTCGTTATCGTGTTCATACACTTGAAAAACTATTCCGTAGTCATAAATTCTTATCGTGTTAGTCAGTTAAACATATCTCGAGGTCAAACACATGTTTATCAGTGGAAACTCTCCTAAGTCAAAACTACTCTTATCGTGTTTATCAGGTTAAACCTATCAGAGTCTAAAACATGTTTATCAGCTTACAAGCTATCCGAGTCAACATGTTATCAGTGATACTATCAAGTTCAAATTCTTATCGTGTTATAGGTTAAAAAACTATCCGAGTCAAACATGTTATCAGCTGAAACTATCCCAAGTCAAACATCATTATTCGTGTTATCGGTTTACAAACTATCGCAGGTCAAAACATGTTTACTCAGTGAAAAACTATCCCAAGGTCAAATTCTTATCGTGTTATCAGTTAAAAAACTATCCGAGTCAAACCTGTTATCAGTGAAACTATTCCAAAGTCAAATTCTTATCGTTCGTTGACTCAGTTTAAAATACTATCCCCCGAGTCAAACATGGTCTATCATAGTGAAACTATCCACGTCAAGTAACACTATTATAGTGAACTTACTCCCAGGTCAAACAATCTTATATGTTATACTGAAAACTCTCCGAGTCAATTTTCTTATCGTATATACAGGTTAAACTGATCCCGACGTGTTAAATCATCTTATGTCTGATCAGTGAAACTATCCATAGTCAAAACAAATCTCGTATCGTGTTATCAGTTAAAAACTAGATCCGAGTCAAAAATCATGCTCTCATCCAGTATCAAAGACTATCAGCCAGTCAAACCGATCTTATATCGTGATGTTACTCAGTGAAGACTATCCGAGGTCAAACATGTTATCAGTGAAAACTATCCAAGTCAAATCTTATCGTGTATATCAGTTAAATCTAATCCCAGTCAGTAAACATGGTATCGTGTTATCAGTGAACTCCTCCGGTCAAATCTTATCGTCGTTATCAGTTTGTTACCTATTCGAGTCAAAATATGTTATCAGTGAAAACTACTCCAAGTTTATACGGTCATGATCGTGTTATTCAGTGAAACTATCCAAGTCAAAATTCTTATGCGTTGTTGATCAGTCTGAGACCATATCCAAAAGCTCAAAAAAAACATAATTATTGGTATTATCAGTGCAAACTTATCCGAGAGCTTTAAACATGGTATCGTTGTTATACATGTGAAGCTATCCGAGTCATTACGTTTTATCGTGGTTGATCAGTTGTAAAACTATCTGGAGTCAAACATGTTATCATGTTATCAGTATCCAAGTCAAACATCTTATGTCAATACACTAACTTATTCGTGTTTATCAGTTAATCTATCCGAGTGCAATACATGTGTATTCAGTGTGAAACTTATCACAGGTCCAAACATGCGTATACGATGAGTATCACAGTGAAACTCTCCGAGTCATATTCTTATTAGTGTGATACAAGTTAAAAACATTTCCGAGGTCAAACATGTTATCATTCAGTGAAATCTATCTCAAGTCTTAAAATCATCTTATCTTTCGTTATTCGGTTTAAAACTATCCGAGGTCAGAACATGTTATCACAGTGAAACTATCGATGTCCAAATTTATCATGTTATCAGGAAAAACTATCCAGTCCAAAAACATCTTATCATGTTATCAGTGAAACATTTCGAGTCACATTTTATCGTGTTATCAGTTAAAACTATCCGAGTCAAAACTTGTTATCAGTGAAATCTCTAAGTCAACAGCATCTTATCGTTTTATTACACGTCTAAAACTATCCGTGTCTAACATGGTATCGGTTAAGGAATTATCCGATGTCAAACATGTATCAGTGAAAAAAACTCTCCATCAAATTCTATCGTGTTATCGTTTTAAAACTATCCGAGTCAAAATGTTATCATGTGAAAATAACTATCCAAGTCAAACATCTTATCTGTTATCGGTTAAACTATCCGAGTCAAACATGTTATCAGTGAAACTATTCCAAGTCTAATTCTTATCGTGGTAATCAGTTTAACACTATCCGAGTCAACATGTTATCTGTTATCAGTGGCAAATATCCAAGTCAAATCTATGTATATCAAGTTAAACTATCCGAGTCAAACATGTATCGTTTATCATGAAGTATGATACGTTTATCCCGGTCAAACTATCTATCAAACTGTTATCACTGAAACCTTATCGAAGTCAAATTCTTATCGTGTTATCAGTTAAACTATCCGAGTCAAACGTGCTGGTATTAACAGTAGAACTATCCCAAGTTATACGTCATAATCGTGTTATCAGTGAAAACTATCCATAGTCTAAAACATCTAAACTATCTGACAAACGTGTTATCGGTTAAACTATCCGAGTCAAACATGTTATCAGTGAAATAGTCCAAGTCTAATTTCTTAAACTTCGTGTAAACGTATCAGTTAAAACTATCCGAGTCAAAACATGTTATCGTTGAAATATCCGAGTCAAAATCTTATCATGTTATCAGTGAAAACTATCCCAGTTCAAACATCTTATCGGTGTTATCAGTTAAAAACTATCCGAGTCAAACATGTACGTTAAACTCTCCAAGCAACATCTTATCGTTTTAACGTAAATACTCAATGTTATCGTTAAAATATCCGAGTC
>NW_025782911.1:0-31572 GCF_021130785.1 Homalodisca vitripennis | reverse complement strand
TCCACAGCTTCAAATGTTTTGCGATCAGGTGTTCTTCGATGTGGAAAAGTATCACGATATTCCTGAACTGCAGCAAAAACCATTCTTGTTAACTTTGCCGTAAATCAGTATCATGTCCGTATACTCTTCAAACGAATACATACCATTTACATTATCTGCCATTATTAAAATACACATTACACTTTTATAAAAATATTTAATAAAATATTTTAAAAATAACATATTTTATAAAATATTTTATACACTTGTATAAAATATTTCCAAATAATCACAGGATCTCACAAAATACAATCTTCACACGCCACAATACAAAAAACCTCCATAAAGGTTATTCAAATATTACTTCATGAACTTAATTGTTGATCAGCTGATATTGCCAACCTTTGCAAAGAAAATATGACGATAAAAAGTGTTGAATAAATGATCAGCTGTTACTCACAACCTAAACATTAGTTAATATTGTTATGCAGATAAGAATATGCATTTTTGTGCGTCAGTAGACATCCCGCGGATCTGGCGCTAACATGGGCTCTTTATGGGGAGGGAGAAATTCCCCTCATTTGCTGGAGAAATCCCTTCATGTGGCGGGAGAAATTCCCTGCTCACACTCTTATCCTATGAAAATGTTCCAAATTTCTGTCGAAATTTATCGTGTTTTTTCGGTAAAATCGGTGATTTGGGGTGTGAAAATCGTTGTTTTTCGGTAAAATCGGTGATTTGTTGGGTCCGGTGAGGGAGAAACGAGGGACGGAGGGAATTCCAATATGGCGGCGAGGGCGGGAAAAATTGGCGGGAAACAGGGGAACCTAACCTCACTTTCTTGGTTTCCCGCGTATTCAATATGGCTGCGCCCATGAATGAATTGGCGGGAACAGTAGAACATAACCTCAATTGTGAAATTGGCGGGAACAGTAGAACATAACCTCAATTGTGAAATTGGCGGGGAACAGTAGAACATAACCTTCAATTGTGAAATTGGCGGGAACAGTAGAACATAACCTCAATTGTGAAATTGGCGGGAACAGGGGAACATAACCTCAAATGTAAAAAGGGCGGGAAAGTAAACTAAACAAGAGAAATAAAGACGAATCGTACCTTATTGTGTGATGATATAGAGCTGAGCATAGGGGTTCCAGGAGTTTAAAATAAAACATTTTTGGGTAAAAAACTAATTTATTATACTATTTCTAAACAACTATTCACATTGGCACTCTTCACTCCCGCCACACAGATAGCAATATGTGGTGGTGACGTCATCAGAGGAAGTCTGTAACATAAATAGACCTGAGTTAGCCAGCTATGAACAAGAAAATTCCGCGCTTCCCCACTGGCTGGAATAAGCGCGTCCTTGATTGGATGTAAATAGTATCTAAGCGCTCTGATTGGTGGAAACCTGAGAGGCCGGCACTCCTTCCTCTCTCTCTCTCCGTCAGATCCGTGCGGGAGGTCAGGGAGATAGGACGTGTGTCGCTCTGAGTTTTACACAATTATTTAAACAATTACGATCTTTTGATATTACTGGAGTAAAATAAATTCAATCTAATACGTTAAAAATATTTTTACTAATATTCATTTTAATTACCGTTAATACTATTCTTGTAATTATTTTTCTTAATCTAAATAGAAAATTATCGTTACTAGTAGCAGTTAAGCTTTTTAATCATTTAGTTGCTTTTCTAACGTAATATCGTTTCTATAATACCATATTGTAAAACATGTCTTACGAAAATATTGAAGTAGATTCTGAACCTGTATATATGGATATGGAGTTGGATCCTGTAAAAATTCTAGGAAGGAACGAGGACTTACATAAAAAAATATAGGGTATTACGGTACTAAGACCACCTTTAAATTCAATCCCGTCCCTGAAAAACATTAATGAAAATCGATTGGCTAAGGGACGGGATTTTCTAAAATTGTAAATGAAATGAAAGCAAAATTGCACTGATTTCGGACTACCTCGGATTTACACTTCATAGTCTAAATTTAAAAAGTAAAGATCCGGGCTACGTGGCATTTCGACCAGCTGATTCAGGTTCAAAGACGATGTCCTTTTTGAAATTTTCGGGGGGATAATTCAAAAGTAAACGCGGGACTCTGTAAAATCTACCGATACGTTCAAAGTCGAATGTACGCGTGTCAATCTCCCTGTTGGTAGTGGTGGCCTCAGAAGACCAGGTTTGTTACAATAATTTCCAAGAAGAATGTAAAGCACGTAAAGGTATCGTAGTTATTAAGAATAGCGATAGTCTGTGTCTGCCCCGAGCTATAGTGGTAGCAAAAGCCTACGCCAAAAAAGATCCTCAACTTAAGGCTATACGTGAAGACAAGGGTAAGCGACAAACTCTTAGAGCCCAAAAAACTGATGACTAAAGTCGGGGTCCAAAATTTCTGAACAGGGAGCGGGGGTCCACGAACTTTCAAAATTTCAAAGAGCACCTCAAAAAATATAATATTACAGTTTACAACTATAACAGTAAGGGTAGGGACGTGTATTTTTAACGGTAGTAATAATGAAAGTGCTTTGTACAAAATTAAACCTACTGTATCATAACGGTCATTATAATGTGATCCACATCCCTCACTGCAGCTTTTGCGTGCCATTTTTTTCTGCGAAGCATGCCATGTCCCTTACGACCACAAAGCTGAACACAGATGTTCAAATGTCTGTCCTTGCGTGTCAGACAGTCTCTCCGCCCTGTAAAGAGGAGCATGGAGGAATAGTTTGCCCAAATTGTAACATCACTCTAAAAAATCAAATATGTTTCGCGGCTCACCAGGGTGGTGAACGGTGTAAATCTGTTAATAAATGCAAACAATGTCAAAGACTCGTATTTCTGAAACAGGCGTAAGTCAAAAACATGTGTGCGGGGAAGTGTTTTGTAAAATCTGTAATGATTTCAAGGCCCCAAACCACCAGTTGCTACATGCGAAAGTCGACACAGGCAAGCCCAAAACCGAAGACTTTCTGTTCATCTTTTTCGATCTGGAAACAAGACAGGACGAGTACATTGACGATAAAAAGGGTTTCATAAAGTAAATCTATGTGTCTCGCAACAATTCTGTTTCAAAATGTATCGGTGGTGGAAAATTGTTGAACATTGTAATACCCGTACTTCGAGTCTTTAGACAAGATCCTGTAGTTAAATTCATGGATTATGTGATGGATGTTAGAAAAAATTTCAAAAAACGTTTGTGTAATGGCTCATAACGGCCAGGGCTTTGATTTTCCAGTTCATCTTAAAGTACGTACTGGAACAGACAAAATTCACTCCAGAGCTAATTATGCGTGGCACCAAAGTAATTTCTCATGGAATTGGACAACGTGAGATTTATCGACTCACTGAAACTATTTCCCCATGGCCCTCTCAGCACTCAAACAAAGCCTTTGATCTACCCCCAGAGAAGAAGAAGGGTTACTTCCCTCACTTGTTTAACACTCTGGCAAACCAAAACTATGTAGGCCCCATCCCACCCAAGGAATACTTACTGCCCTGAATCGATGTTCGAAAAAAGTTATACTGATTTTGAAAATTGGCATAATGACCCAGGTCAACAAAAACGTAGTGTTTGATTTCCAAAAAGAACTTATTGGAGTATTGGTATTTCAGATGTAGACATATTGGCGCAGGCGTGTTATAAAAATTCAGAGCAATGTTTCTCGAAGAATGTAACGTAGACCCGTTCATGGAAGCCGTCACCATAGCCAGCGCCTGTAACTTGGTGTTTAGACGTAAGTTCTTAAAACCCAATACTATTGGCCTGGTCCCTAACAATGGATACAGACTTGTTGACATGCAATCCCCCATCGCTTTGCAGTGGCTGACTTGGGAGGAGGGATCAGCGTAGTGTCCGCATTCAGCATGCAGGGCGGGAAAAGAGGAAGTCAAAAATTGCCGGTATGAAAGTAGACGGTTTTGACGGTTGAACGCGTGTATGAATTTCAGGGGTTGTTATTTCCACGGGTGCCCCTAAATGTTACAAGTACGAGAGGGAAGTGCCCTTACCCGACGATCCCTCAGACTCTTTGCATCTGAGGTACGAAAGGACCAAATCCAAAATAGCTAAACTCCAAAATTCCGGATACGAAGTTATCGAGATGTGGGGAGTGTGAATTTAAGAAAATGAAAAAAGATCCTAGATTGGCATACCTAAATTCATTACCAATTCTAAACACGCTCCCACTTAATCCAAGAGACGCCTTCTTTGGTGGTAGGCTTAGAACAGGCAACGCAAGAACATACCACAAGTGTGCAGGAGGGGGAGTCTATACAGTATGTGGACGTATTGCTCTCTCTATCCTTTTGTTAATAAATTTAAAATGTATGTAAAATCTCATCCTAAAATCTATGTGGGTGACAGAGAATGTAGGGGGCGAGGCATGCAGGGCTGAAGGTCTTTCTTAAATGTAAAGTCCTGCCCCCGCTAAAGTTGTACCACCCGGTTCTCCCTACACGCATGAACGATAAATTAATGTTTGTTTTATGTAGGACGTGTGGGGAGGACATGTACTCGGGTGACTGTGCCCACACCACGGAAGAGAGAGCATTTGACAGGGACATGGACGATGCAGGAAATTAGAAAAGCTGTAGAAAAAGGCTATACCATTTTAGAAATGTACGAATTATGGGAATACGAGGTAGTGACATTATGGAGGATGGCGGACTCTTCACAGACTTTGTAAATAAATTTCTAAAAAATTAAACAGGAGGCATCGGGGCTACCCTTCCTGGTGTCTCACTGATCAGGACAAAGAAACGCTACATTAAAAAATATTTTGAACATGAAGGTATCAGACTTGACCAAACAAAAATTGAAAAGAACGCGGGTCTTCGCTCCCTCGCGAAATTAATGCTAAATTCGTTTTGGGGAAAATTCGGACCAGAGAGAGAACCAGACAAAGACATCGATAATACGATCACCCGACACATTTTTCAAAACTACTAACCAGTCCCGGGACACAAAGTAAATACGGTTCAAGGAAATTAACGAAGAGGTTCTCCTCGTAAATTGGCAAAACATAGAAGAGGTTAGCGAGTCCCTCAGAACCGTCAACGTCGTCTTGGCCGCTTTTACCACATCTCACGCGGAGGTTAAAACTGTTATGAACACTTGGAACAGCTACAATCTCAAGTCCTTTACTATGGACACAGACAGTGTACTGTACATACATTATAAAAAACGGCATGGTATAAAGTTCCTACCGGTGACTACCTCGGGGAGATGACCGATGAGTTGGTCGACTACGGTCCCGGGTCATACATTGTAGAATTCGTTTCTGGTGGTCCTAAAACCTATGCCTACTTAGTTGTGGTCCACAAATAAAAATTCGTTAGTTGAAGTCTGTAAAATAAAAGGTCTCACTCTAAATTTAAAAACTAGTAAACGTCTAAATTTTGAAAAATTAAAAGAAATGGTTGCTTAGTGAAACGGATCCAACTCTAGAAATAACAGATAAACCGTATTAGACGGACAAAAGACTAAAAACATAGTTACGTAGAAGAGACTAAACTATTTAAAATTACTGGTCCTAAGCGTAAGCGGGAAGGAGAGTATGAGACACTACCGTTATGGCTATAGTAAAGTTTCTAAATATTAGTATATTATAGTATACTTACAGTAGGTGTAAATACAGCCTCCTTCACTCTTCTAAACACAGACACCACAAACAATAACCTTCGTAGGTCAATGCTTTTCCCCCTCATCCTCTTTAACTTCTCCCGCGATTGCTCGAGTAGATGCTGCTTCTCCTCCATCACTGGACCGAGACTGAACGCTCTCCTCGCAACCGCGTACCCCACTTACCACACAGCGTCCACTGACTTTCCTGTCGCTGTGCTTGCTACCGGCCCTCGCAGACCCAAAAGCCTGAGTGTGTGTGTGTATGGGCTCTGAGGTCCCCGGACAGAGTGGTTGCGATCCTTCAGGTGGCCTAAAACTCCATAATTCCTTGGGATCATTGTATGAATGTGTGTGGCAAACGAGGCGGGCTAAACCCCATAGATGTACTCTTGCCGTGAATGTGCCGAGAGGTTCGTGGCCTTGGGGTTTGAATGTGATCCTTCAGGTGGACTAAACCCCATTAAATTCCTTGGGATCGAGTGTGAATGTGTGGGAGATAGCGATGGACCGGTTCAGCCATGGACAAATTACAAATGTATATAGTGTTGATATTACTGTAAAATTGTAAATATTGCTGTAAACACCTATATTTGTGCAAAGTGTGAGGTCTCAGTGGGGGAGTCGGTGGTGGTGGGAGAGTAACCGTGGAGGGCAAGTGGTGGTGGTGGGAGAGCACTTCATTCTCAATCATGGCGTGGAACCCAAAGAGCCTCTATGATCTTTGTCTGCGGCAAATTGCCCAAACACCGTATTGGACTTCTTACGATATAACCAGATCCCCGAATCCATCCGTCGGGAAATTAAATCGTAAACATCTTGAAAACTGCTTTTGAAATGGTAGTCAGATACAAAAGAAGTTTACGACGGACGGACGCGGACTACGCAGACTTTGTCATACGTGTGCTCGAGACCGTTTCAGCTGTTTGGGAAGAAGTGTCGACAAACGCATTACGTCACGAAAGATACATTTTACACAATGCGTAGTTTATGGGAGTGTGCATCGTGTAAACAGGCAACTCTTTAAGTATACGACCGGGCGTTGCATTTGCGATTATTCCATTGTCTAAGCAACAAGGGATGGGGACAGTATTTGATCACCGGGCGACAACCAGTTACTTCTGGACTGGCCCTCAAAATCAAATACTGTTTAACCTGGGCATCGAGCATGCGAGTGTTCGATGTGGGTGTTCCAAACCACACCACTTAGACGGCTATAAATACCGGTATACAGATTTCTTTCTTCATTTACAAAAATGGACGCTATAGCGAAAGAAACTGCACAAACCGGCTAGGAAAAAACTATCCCAGACGCAGGGTTACGCTGAAGGGACTCCAATGATCTATACCAGGCTGACCTAGTAGAGATTGGATCCCCGTATTCAAGGGTGAACCAAAGGTTACAAGTAATATATTGACAATGATAAACTGCTTTAGTAAACTTGCGTTTGCCATTCCTTTAAAAAAACAAGACCGGTGCAGAAGTCGCGCATGCACTAGAACCTATACTGTCTAAACACAAGATGAAAAACCTTCAGACTGATCAGGGTTAAGGAGTGGTACAACACTCACGTCAAAAAGCTAATGGACAAATATAAAATAAACCTTTTACTCGACCTACTCACATCTGAAAAGCTCTATTGTAGGAGCGTCTAAAACAGAACATTAAAAGAGAAAATGTATAGAAAATTCACGACACGTGGAAGTTACGAATGGTTCAGTATTCTATCTGATATAGTCAAGGAGTTACAATAATAATGTCCACAGAACAATCGGTATGAAACCAAAAAGACGTTAAACAGAAAACACGTAAAACAAATCCTTGTCCGTTTAAACAAAAACCACAAAAAGAAAACAAAAAATTAAAAATCACTAAATTCAAGCTAAACGATAAGGTAAGGATTAGCAAATACAAAGGAGTTTTTAAAAAAGGTTATCTTGCCTAACTGGACAAATGAAGTATTTACAGTATATGCAATAAAACCTACAAAACCCGTAACGTACATTCTACAAGGACTCTAAAGGTGAAGTATTGAAAGGTGGGTTTTATGAACAAGAACTCCTCAGGTCCAAAACTGGTAATGTATATCTAGTTGAGAAAGTGTTGAGGCGGAAAGGAGACAAAGTACTTGTTAGATGGCAAGGGTTCGATAAAAACAGTGACACATGGGGTGAGCAAGCATGACATCACCACACACTGAGTGTGACTGCAACTGCAGTCGTGGGGACCGGATGCAGCTGCACCAGCCGCTGCGTGGGAGCGGATGCAGCTGTGCGCTCCAAACGTCCAGGAGGGCTACCAGTTCAGCTCTTGTTACTTTATATACTATGTCATAATAATGTGCAACTTAGTTTATCTTCGACAATGAGGACTGATTAGTCAAATCTGTGGAAATTACCAGTGAGAAACTTTGACGAGTTTGTTAGGTGGTGGTATGAATCGTACAAATAAAAACGGTCCTCTGCTACCTGACACGATTCGCGGGATTAATTGTTGGACCGTCCAATTGCGGTAAAACGAACGTACTGTTTAACCTATTGGTAGATCCTAACGGTTTGAGATTTGAAAATGTTTACGTGTTTTCAAAATCACTCTACCAACCAAAGTACCAGCTACTATCCAAGATTATGCCGAAAGAGATCGGATACCACGCGTAATGATGGAACAATGCATCTGTCATAACACCCGAAGTGAGGCTAAACAGAATTCAGTAATGATATTTCGACGACATAGCCTGTGAAAAAACATAACAATATACGAAACTACTTCACCATGGGTAGACACAAGAATATTGGACACATTCTACCTAGGTCAGACCTACAGCCATATACCCAAACAGCTCGTTAGAGACAATGCCAACTTTATCGTTACTATTTCAAACAAGACGAAACAAACCTTCACACCATGCATACAGTGACCACGTCAATACCGATATAGACTTTGAAAAGTTTAAACAAATGTGTGCTCTGGCCGTGGAAAGACAGACACGGCTTCCTGGTCATATGCAAGGACTGTGACATTGATAAAGGCAGGTATCGTATCGGAATCGATAGTTTCATTTCAAAGATCTATGATGGTAAGGATATACCACTACAATGACCTCAGAGGTTTCTCAATCCAGAGATCCAAACAAAGTCCATTCAAAACCTATGCACCTGGTACTATGCCGATAAGAAAAAGTTTTGCCGGTAATTACTGTAGGCAGACGCGGACCACATGGTTTTTCTCTTCAATAGGAGGTGCTGGAGACATAAGCGTGTAGGGATGTACAGTGCTAGTCTACCACCCGTAATCTTGTTAATGATTTCAGCAAGCGAACGGTTCTACAATCGCGATATATGGATAGAGTTTGTGAAAAGAAGTCAAAACAAAGGGGTACCGCTCGAACTCGTGGTGTACCACGAGGACATGCTAAATAGTACGGTAAGAAATCCACAGAACATGTTATCCAGATTCAGACCGTTTCCCGATCAATTCGGTCAAATCGTATACCGTTGAGAAAACGCTCATGGTAGTGTAAACTTTGCGCAGACCTGTATAAGGATGCTCCAGTACGGGTGTAACATACCGCATGCAGCTCGCTGTATTTCTCATTACAGAGAGAACAATACCAATCAGGAACCCTGTCAAGATCTACAATCGTGCTCTAGCTTCAAAGTGCTACATTGACATTAGCTACAACGTAGGTTACGGCCCCGTCCCAGACGGTTTACCGCGAGGTTCAAAGGAAGAAAGATTTTGCTGGTGTAAACAATCTTTGTCAAAGTCTGTTTACGACAGAATTTCTCAAATTGGCTTTTACCGACCGTACCAATGTACTTGCGATAAGTTCGGAATAACACTGCGTGACGGGACTTACTCAATTACAAATACCAAACAGTTTGAGGCTTGGAGGAGTTTTACAGGAGCTAATCCAAGTGAATTCTGGTTACTCAACTCTTACATGATTCACATACACAGTAGGGTGAACAGACCTATAGAGCATTCTGAAACAATATATGGAAAAGCACGTGGAGAGTGACAAGTATACTGTAGCTGAGATACCCCAGTGGAGAGACGGATGGAAAAGGACCTTTGTGTTCAGGGACCCTGATAGACCTGTACAGATACCGAGAACAGTTTACCTAAGAGGGCTAGGTACCGTGGTGTCACTAAAGCAGGTCGTACGCTTTCTAAGAAAGCATTAAAAAACGAGCCCTCTTCTTTAGACAGGTTGAACTGCCATAAAGTAGTTAGTATTAAAGTACTAAAAACCGAGTCACATTGTCAGTTTAAACAATGGCTTCAAAGGAGAAGGACCTTACTCTCAGTATAACTCGTTTGAGGAAAGCTATAAAGCAAAAAGTATAAACAGTTCAGAGAAGGAACTCTGGCCACAGACGTATTTCTAGAAAAACAGTACAAACCTATCCTGTCAGAGTTACGGAAAAACAACAGGATCTGTAAAACTGAACCGAAAACCGAACCAAAGCAAGAAGAAGAAGAGGAAAATGAAGATGAGGCAGCCGTACAGTTCACTCCGGACGTTATGTCAACCCCCAAAACACCTGCGTTCCTGCAGGACGATGATGTGCTTGAAGCAGGACCGTCGTCACCAGACGTCAGTGATATACTCAGCACGAAAGAAGGACAACTCTCAGCATCTGCATGGATACAGAACACGTTCTCCCATCCACTAACCATAAGGTACATGACAAGTATGATGAAGGATATGTCAGGTAAACATAGTAAGATCGACCATACGTACGGACCACGCTACGACAACAATACGCTAATGGTAGGAGATAAGAAGTTATCATTTGGAGATGACGGTAGCATACTCGTAGGTGAACGGTCCTTACAGGACCTACACAGGGACTTTATGAATTGCTTTTTAATCGTCTGCCTGATGACAAACGTTACAACGTAAACGATATGAGAGCTTACAAGGATATATTGACACTGTCTTCTGCTCACAAGAGAAGTTACAATTATAAAAATCACGTGAACCGTAACGCTTCAACGAAATACAAAGTCATTATTTCTCAACTCTTCCCAAAGACCGGTAGTGGGTATAAGGATGTAGGAGCACCAGACCCTATCTACTATGATGACCCAAACGAACTGTGTGACAGACTCAGACTCCTCGTGTCCTCAGCAGAGACCGGTAACACGGGACATAGGAACGAAAATAATAAACATTATCGAAGAACTCAAAGAATCAAAAGACTATATCAGGTGATGGTAACGCGAGATTCAGATCATTGATGAGATGACCATCAATAAGTTTGGTCAGAGGCCGCAATCTCTGAAGAAGCAAGACATCCAGAGAGTTACGAATACTGTAAACAAAAAGCTAAAGAAAGATGTAAGAAAGACTGTACTCTCAAATTGCAATCCTTCAGAATCAAGCGCTTATTCAGCAGAATCAAATAAACAGCTTACAAAATACAAATGAAGAAGTTATAAGGCGTCTAGCAGTTCAACTATTTCACTGGATCAATAAGATACACACTACCGTACCTCCGGCTCGCTTCCACGGCGTCTTAGATGTTGATGAAAACACATATATTTGACTGGGATAAGATATTTATAAAGAGCAATGTACAGGAGGAGTCTTCATCACTTGCACAATGAGTGTTGACAAGTTTGGTCATTACGGTCCGTGAAGGAAGTAAGAGAGGTCCGCCTGGACAAGGATTCAGTCTCACAGTCGATGGCAACTACGATATCAAGGGCAAGCGGTTATGTAACGTGGCCGACGCCCAGCAGAGTCTAGACGCTATAAACTTGCAGACCTTGAAAAATAATGTGGATAGCGCAGTCCTCAAGACTGTGTCTGACGTGTCGCTTGTATCCAAGAAAAATGTGATGGACGCTAAAGGTAACAGAATTAGCAACATAGGTGATGCTCTACTCTGGACCGAATGCTCTGACTCTTCGTCGTCTTGCTAGGGAGGTACCCTATAAGGACACGAACAGCAAATATTACAGGTTTGACAACTACAGGTTGCGGCATGATAGGTGATCCCGCGGGGGATACAGATGCAGTGACGCTAAAATATCTTAAAACGAACACTCTAAAAAGAAGTAGTGATGGTAAAGTCTGGGAATGTGATAACAAAAGACTCGGACAGATGGCTGATCCTCTTCTCGCTGGCGACGGTGTAAACCTACAGACTTTGAACAGGAAACTGAATGAAAAAACGCTGGCGATAGACAAGGACACGATCGACGCTAAAAAGAGGAGACTAGTGAATGTAGCCGATGGTCAAGGACCAAACGATGCCGTTACACTCTCTCAGTGTCAAAATCTATTGCCTGCTACTAAAAGTATTGCGGACGGAACAGTTATCTTTAATAATTACAGAGTTTCTAATGTTGCCGAACCTAAAGAAGGTACCGACGCATGCACTGTAAATTATGTGAAGGAAAGAACACCGGATACGGATAAGGATAAATGGTTATTTGGACGTAAACGATTAAGTCAAGTAGCTTCTCCGCTGTATGACGGGAGATGCTGTTAATAGAGGATACCTTAAAGTGAACACTCCGATACTCGACGGTGACACGTGGAATTGTAGGAATAAAAGATTGAAACTTGTGGGCGACCCTGTCGACATGAGTGACGCTGTGTCTGTTAATTATCTGGTGAGAGTGGTGAGCGAAGTCTTTTACGGTATGTACAAACTACTGGCTCCGACGCTAGACGCTATACACCTAACCGATAAAGACGAGTGGATTAGGTTTAACATTGTCGAACCCATACTTTAAAGACCCAGTAAGCAGGGTGAGATCGGAAAACCGTGATGGTTTTATTTATATGTGAGTTGCTGACATTTTTACCGATGACAAATTTGTTGTAGAATTTAACGAATGCACTCTCAGAGGCACTATGTTGGGTATGACCAGTAGCGTGTTGCCAGGAGTCCCTGATGGAATTAGAGGAGGTTTCAGATATATAAACGGTCGTCTGTACTTTATAACAGACAGTCACGTTCTGGAGTACGACGAGTTTACAGGAGTGGTTACAAGATCCGAGGCGGATATCTTTGACGTACTGCAGATCACATGTGTTAGGGAGACCCTGCTCAGGCAACTCTATAACGTATTACGGTATATAAGGGAATAAAATGGGAAAGCACAAAGTAAAGCGAAACAGATTGAAACGAACCGTCAAAGCGAGGAAGAGGTCTGGTTTCGAGCGCTTTGCAAAACGCCGGATCGGTCGCTGGAAATCTTTTGAACCGTGCAATTGACGCTCTACCTGTCGAACTCCATTTACCTGGTGGGTACCGATACTGTGGTCCAGGTACGAAATTAGGGGTGAGATTGGCAAGGGGTGATAAGGGTATAAATCCCTTGGACGAATATTGTTAAAATTCACGATATAGCGTACTCAAAATACAGGGATTCCGAACACCGAAGAGAAGCCGACAAAGAATTAGCCAAAAGAGCCTGGGAAAGAGTCAAATCGGCAGACGCAAGTATTGGGGAAAGAGCCGCAGCCTTAGCTGTAACAGGAGCCATGAAGACCAAAACAGCCCTCGGTGGAGGGAAGAGGCGGAAGAGCAAGCGAGGGAAGCCCAAACGTAAAGGTCAGGGTATGTACCTCAAGCCGTATCCAAAGAGAGGCGGTGGGGTAAGAAAGAAGAGGAGGTGTTGCAATAAAAAAAAAACGTCGATACCAGTAAAACCGTTATCAAATTACGAGCTAGTACACTACGCGAAACTACTTAAATATTCCGAATTTCCGTGGAGTCTATATGAGAGACGCTCTACCCAAACGGCCCGCGATCGTATGAATCGGCCATAATTAATCTGGATAAACTCGGCCGGTGAAGGTACACATTGGGTGTGTTACAGGAAGTTAGGTAAACAGGGTATACTACTTTGACAGTTTTGGTTAACTTAAGACCACCAATAGAGCTTATATCATACCTAGGACCAGACGTTAACGTACGGTATAATTACGAGAGAAGACAGAGTGAGGGCTCAGTAGTCTGCGGACACTTGTGTTTAAAGTTTCTCAGCAGTAATGTTTTCACTTAGCGGTCCTGCTCCACAGGTATCATGCGAGGTATTTCCTCCAATGGACGTGAGCGATGGTGATTACGAAATTGGTCTAGTTGACCTCTCCACATACTATACGATTCCAAATATTGAAACGGGAATAAACGATATGTTTTATTACGGTGACAATAAACAAATCAAGATAGCAGAGGGGTCGTACGAAATTGAAAATATCGAAGAATACATCAAATCCCATTTAGGCGCGGATGTGACATTTAGTCTGAAAGGAAACAATAATACGCTAAAATCCGAAATCACTTGTAATAAAATTCATACACTTTGACAGAGAACAGACAATCGCTCCCTACTAGGGTTCAGTAAAAAAACCACTTGAGCCAGGCAGGGTACACACATCCGATGTCCCCATAAACATAATGAATGTAAATACTATACGCGTTGAATGCAATATCGCACGAGGATCCTTTCAAAACGGTGTTAGAGGGACACGTGCTGCATGAGTTCTATCCTGAAGTGGCCCCAGGCTATAAAATAGTTGAGAAACCCGCCAATGTAATCTATTTACCGGTGAACGTTCGTAGAGGTGAACAACATTTCCGTAACACTCAAGGACCAGGACGGCAGATTGATTAATTTCCGTAACGAGATTAGTCTCACTACGCTATGCATATAAGAAAACAATAATGGGTTCTAGTATTTAGAGAGTTGCCGAGCCACACACTGGTCAGTAATCACCGAAAGGTGGGCAGCGTTAACATCAAAGAACATAAAGTTTCTAAAGTCTCTAGGCTTTAAGTATGGCGCTTCTATCGATAGAGTCCGGAGCAATGTACGATGAAAGTCGTAACGGGGTGGGAATTTCATACCCATAAACCGTACGCCTCGTCTACGTTTAAGAATAACGATGAAATCAGAATACCGATTAGTCAGCAAGACATAATCACAGCACCGTTCGAAAGCTTCATACATGTTAAAGGGACGCCTGCAGGCTAAAAAAGCTGACGGCAGTGCTTTGCAATGTAAATCTAGTGAACAACTCAATGGCACATTTATTTGATGAGATTCGTTACGAGTTGAACGGTCAAGTAATCGATAAAACACGCAGTGTCGGCATAACTACGACGATCAAAGGACTGGTATCTTTTAAGGAAAATGAAAAAAATGAGTCTGGCTAACGGAGGGTGGCTCGGGGCGAATAATTCCGCAGACGCTGTTAAAGAGTTCAATTACGCCGTTCCCGTTAGGACATTGATGGGATTTTTCGAAGATTACAAAAAGGTAGTGGTTAACAGTAAACAAGAGTTGGTTCTTCTGAGAGCCGCCTCTGATAACAATGCTGTAATTTCAGCTGACGCTGACTACTGTTGATCTTGATATAACTGACTTGTACTGGAGGGTTCCTTACATTACAATATCAGACAGCCACAGGTTAAAGCTGTTGCGTATGGTCGAGAAAGATACACTGATTCACCTTCCGTTTCGATCATGGGAAATTCACGAGTACCCCAGTTTGCCGTTGACAACACGTCATAGTTGGACAATAAAAAACGAGTACCCAAATTGAAAAACCTCGTTACGTGATTTTAGGTTTCCAGACTGGAAGGGAAGAACAATTTGAAAAAAGACGCTTCCAGCTTTGATCACTGCGATCTACTCAATATCAAACTGTTTCTGAATTCACAGTACTTCCCGTACGATAACATCCATGGTGACCTACGGCATTTTCTACGACATGTTTACCAGATTCCAGAGCTCATACTACCAGATACAAGGTGCCCCTACAGTTGATTTCAACACGTTTAAAAGTAAACGTACCTCTCTATGTTATTGACTGCTCCAAGCAGAATGATTCAATAAAAAACTGGCCCCGTAGGACGTGCGTACTGGAGGTTTGAGACTAAAAACGCTATTGCTGCAAACACTGCGGCTTACTGCTTAGTACTATATGACTCACACCTGGCATACACTCTGCTCACGGGTAACGTTAAGCGGATGGTGTAGGAGCGGTGGTGGGGTAAACCCTTATAAGTAGCTGAATTTTGTACGTGTGTCTCATTCTGTGTCATGGAGAAGCTAAACAGTTTTCTAAACGAGCCTGACTCGGTCGAGGCGACTCGATACTTAACATTAAAGAAACGAACTACTCTACAAGGTCGAGGGCATGCGAAGACTCTTTGCTCGCTTTAGACCTACAGTTAGAGTGCCCAGTGACTCTTATAGATACGGTCATTTCAAGGAATGCGCGTGGGCACGGCCCGACGCTACGTCAGGTCCTGACACTTGTCAGTGTAGTCACTATATGGATTCATACATTAGGGGTTCGATTACGATTTTGGATCAGTTAGCTGAAATGAACGATCCGTTTCTTTCGAGATTACAGTTTCTACTTGAACCCTTCCGTGATACCGCAAACACAGGGGCTGTATTGTTAGGGTGGGGGTAATTGTTAGATCGTGGGGTCGGTAATTGTTAGGGTGGGGGTAATTGTATAAATTGAGCGACTCCTACACCGACGTACATTACCTACCCAGTGTTGAACGCTTTCGCAACGATGGCGCTATACATTTTCAGTTTATAAGGAAGGAGAAGGGAGGAAATTATTGGGATTACTTCGACTGTACTGATTATACATCCTATGCCAAACTTTTACGATGTTAAGGACTTTAACAGGATTGAGGTTTGTTTTGAGGTAGTCGATGAGCCCGAGGAATTACGACACGGATGATGAAGATAATCCTATTAAACAGGCTCTAAATAGGTATAGAGAGGGTATAAAAGCCGGAGTTGTACACTTCCTTGTGGAAGGACGGAGAAATGAAAACATGTAAATACCTCGACTGTACTAATTTCACACCTAATAGTGAGTTTTATGATGTGACGGGTTTTGACAGGATTAGGGTTAGATTTTGCATGAGAGGATGATGTGAAGCTGAAAGGGTATAAAAAGGGTTATTAAAGCGTATGTACACGCTTCCTTGTGGAAGGGCAGAGAATTTAAAGGGTTTAAAACCATCAACTGTGCTAATTTAACATCCCATGGCGACGCCTGGGATGTGAGGGACTGTGACAAAATTGATGTCTCTTTTCACATAGTTCCTTTCACATACGAATGGGAGGAGGAGGAGGTGGAGGGGGAAGAACCACCTGCTAAAAAATCTCATTGGTCGAAATAAGCGCGTCTCTGATTGGTCGTAATTCTCCTGTCTAAAAGTAAAAATTTGAGAATTTACGTCAGACGTTGAGATGGAGTCGCAGACTATGGACGTGGAACCCACGCGGATTCCAAAACGTAAAGAGCGTATCAATGCGTTAACCGGGGTTTTTCTTAGATCTGTCTACTTTTTGGATAGTGATCTTTCAAAATGCGTAATTGTAGGGTTTGTTTAAGAATCGGGCGTGACTCTCTCGGGGTTCTCTTTAAGGGTAAAAAGGGATGCGTTTATTGGTCACACGATGTGTTCAATCAAATTCACTCCTCATTTCAATTCCATAACCCTGGCTCTGGAGAATAAAACCAAATTTTATATTAAATCGGACACGGAGGAGGATATCAAGGTCACAAATGTTTTCGGTCGTATGCACGTGTTTCTCTTTGACGGGGAGCATACTTTTAACGCTTAACGAGGCCGAATGGACTCAGTTTACAAACAGCCTTCCTCTGATGTACATTGCTCTCAGAGACAATTTTATTATCGAAGAGTCTGTACGGTTTACTATTCACGCACTAGCATCAGGGTTGGTAGAGGAGGACGTATTTGCAAAAGCAGATAGTCAGGGACTCCTCTGCTCCACAGCTCATAAATTAGCTCTTGAAGTGGCCTTGTACAAACGTTGGCCCAATGGATGTGGCAGTAGTTGAATTTCACGCATTTCAAGGCAATAAAAGACCCTTTATTCTTAAAGAGCTCGCGATCGTGGGAAACTCTTTTCAATGTCAAATTATATTTAAACCACCTTTTCCTAGAGAACGGGTTGAGCGCCAAAAATCGTACAACAGCTCGCTGGCTTGAAGATAACTACCATAAGATTTCTTGGGAGGAGGGTGATTATCCCTACAGAGCTAATGTACTTCGCACTCTATGCAAACCCTTTGCCGTGATTTACACGCGCGGGTTGGAGAAGGCAGAGTTCTTGAGAAAGTTTCACAGTGATGTCCGTGAACTGGACGATATAGTGTGCGAGGAGGCCGGCAATCCGTGTAGCTGTAAAAACAACACACAGGTTTGCTTGCTCGTTGCCACAACATACGTCAACCGAGGATCCCAATGTGAAATGCGCAATGATTGCAGCAAAGTGCCGTTTCGAGATCCTTAACAAACAGCTGCACAATACCAACGCTTATTAGTATCGGCGAGTGATTAGTAAAGGGGCGGAGGGGTTCGGCATTTAGTTGAGAATCCCGACGTGTTGGCTTGAAAGGACTCGCCGACGGGTCACATTGAAAGGCTTCACCGAGTAAAGTGACTTTTGACTGTAGGTTAGATACGAAGAATTCTAGAGCGGGGTGAATGATTGGTAAGCTCCTAAGGCTGGCGTAAAACCTGTAAGTCCTGGGGCTCTTTACTGCTCTTACGGCAGGCCTAAACTCCGTAAGACCGGGAGCAGTTGTGTGTGTGTGTGTGTGTGTGTGTTGTGACAGATACCTCTATGGCAGGCCTAAAACTCCGTAAGTCCAGGGGTATGTACCTCGCTCTAGATGCTGTAAAAAAATAAAAAAATATAAAAAATGTAAAATTCTCCGGTAAGTTTTTGAGTCACATTGAAAGGCTTCACCGAGTAAAGTGGCTATTGAAACTTACAGGAGACAAAAATATGTTGAGGAGCGATACATTGTAATGGAGTGAATCGCTATTCGTGTACAGCGGTGGTTGGGGCTGTACACAAATACTGGTCACATTGAAAGGCTTCACCGAGTAAAGTGATTAGTAAAGTGAAAGAGTGAGAATAGGCCTACTGGGGAAACTCACTATAATCAAAAAACGCACTGGGACCCCTACGGCCTAGCCATTCTGGCTTACCGTGGTGTGGAAACGTGGGTCACAAATTGCATGCACCGGCAAGTGCGAGTCTCGGTGGGGGAGAGGCGTCCGCGTATAAAAGCGCGGTGCATCGGCTGCAGCTGCACTTGCTGTGATAGCTTTGCTATGTCTGTGGCAACTAGTTTTACCGTTTTCGCCATGTTGCTGTTGGTGGTGGCTGGCAACGATCTCGAGGTAATTATTGTTTTGATTATTTATTGTTTCTATCGAGTTGTCCCTCAACACTGTTTCTAACTTGTAAAGTGTTTTTTAGGAACAACCATCCACTTCAAACGGTTTGCGTAGGAGTCAACCGATCCCTGTGCCCGGGGCTATCCGGGATCGATACTTTACTACGGATAGCGGGTCTATAGTCCATCTGAATATGGTTTAGCTCACATTTCAATACTCTAATTTTTACTCCTTAGGTGTGTGGCAGCTTTTCTAAACTTTATTTTTCTCTTTTTCAGAATAATGGTGATGATCGGGCTACACTTCCTGTCCTTCAGCGTGAGGTGACCAGGGTCAGTACACTATTGTTACCGTTGTATTGTACTAATTACGCATTACTGCAGTCCCTATAATCGAAACTCTATTTCAGAACGAGTACGAGGCTCAGATCCAGAGGATGTTCAGGTCTGGGCAATGGGTGACCACTCCGACGCGGCCGACTGCATGTCATAAGCGCCGGTATTGAAGAGGTGATTACCGTTATCCTATTTTCCATTCGTGCAGTATTCGTGTCTGCTAAGTCCCGCAACCGGTGGCGGGACCCGCCATGTATTAATTCACTTGTGCTTTAGGATGAGTCTCAACCATCGACTCTCGGGTGGACCGGTGATGCTAACCCAAACATCACTCTCCCCCCTCTGACATCTCTGAGGAGAGTTCTAATCGCTGCTGCCGATAGGGCTATAGCCGAGGCGTCGACTTTTCCCGACGAGGCGACTCAAAGGGTGGTGATGGAGGAATCTAATTCCAGCTCAGATGAGGCGATTTCGGTTAGTATATAGGGCATTCATATTATATTGCAGGTTTCGCTCTGTTTACAGAATCAAAAAATGGATATTTCTTGTTGACAGTTGAGTACTTCTTGGGACTTCCGACGCAACCCCTCGACCCGGAGACAGTCCTCTGAGGATCTCTCTCAGTTCTATCGGAGGTTGAATCAGTCTACTCCACCAACAGTCTCGCCCATCAGTAGTGGCTCCTTCCACTCTGGTTTCTCCCCCGACCCCACCTCACAGGAGTCCCTCATATCCATGGAAGTGGCTGCCGGCTCGCCACCCCTCCTCTCACCATCTGCAGTAAGTTTTCATTCCCTACATTATCCATGCCACTACGTAGTGTTTCATCTGTTTAATTCGTTACCTATGTTACAGGACATAGATCCCCAATGGGAGGCAATGAGGGCGGGTGTCAAGGTCCCTGAGTATAGTCCGCTCAGGTGCAGGGCATCAGTGAGGGGGCCGTCTACGACACCGAACGGTGGATGGTGCGGAGACCCGAGGAGGAGGAGTTCCGTGCCGCCGCTCCAGCCGCTTGGGAGGAAACCCGCGAACGGTGGATGGTGCGGAGACCCGAGGAGGAGTTCCGTGCCGCCGCTCCAGCCGCTTGGGAGGAAATCCGCAGCATCCTCGCGGATTTCCTATACGAGACAGCTACCCGCATGGAGGAGGACTCCCGACGTAGAAACACCGCTGTGCCGTCCAACGGATCAACCCCTGCCACTCAACCCCGCGAAGTGTCCTGCCCCGTTTGCTTTGCGAATCTACCAACAATCGCTCTTCGACTGTGTGGGCATACACTCTGCCGTCCATGCTTCCAACAGAGTGGGGGATAGATGCCCCACGTGCCGTGAGCTGATTGTGGGAAGATTCACAATATATCTCCCCAGGTAGAGTTCTACCTCTATCTTAATTATTCAATTGGCTTCACATTCAAAATTTATTATTCCAAATTCCAAAGGGACGGGACATTATCCAGTCGTAGGATGTCTACCAGCTCTCTGGACCGATTCTTATACTGGATAATGTTTAACCTGGGTACTATACGTAGTACGGATGTTCCGAAACCACATCCAGGCCCACATCGACTCACCGCATCACACAATAAGGTACGATTCGTCTTTATTTCTCTTGTTTAGTTTACTTTCCCGCCCTTTTTACATTTGAGGTTATGTTCCCCTGTTCCCGCCAATTTCACAATTGAGGTTATGTTCTACTGTTCCCGCCAATTTCACAATTGAGGTTATGTTCTACTGTTCCCGCCCAATTTCACAATTGAGGTTATGTTCTACTGTTCCCGCCAATTTCACAATTGAGGTTATGTTCTACTGTTCCCCGCCAATTCATCATGGGCGCAGCCATATTGAATACGCGGGAAACCAAGAAAGTGAGGTTAGGTTCCCCTGTTCCCGCCAATTTTTCCCGCCCTCGCCGCCATATTGGGAATTCCCTCCGTCCCTCGTTTCTCCCTCACCGGACCCAACAAATCACCGATTTTACCGAAAAACAACGATTTTTCACACCCCAAATCACCGATTTTACCGAAAAACACGATAATTTCGACAGAATTTGGAACATTTTCATAGGATAAGAGTGGTGAGCAGGGAATTTCTCCCGCACATGAAGGGATTTCTCCAGCAAATGAGGGAATTTCTCCCTCCCATAAGAGCCCATGTTAGCGCCAGATCCGCGGGGATGTCTACTTGCGTCTGTTTTATTTTTAAATAAAGCTAAATTTCAATACCTATTATTAATTTTTTTCCTAAGTAATTCACATGAATCTTTTCAGAATTAAATGTTCTACAAAATCTGTTTAAAGAAAAAAATTACCTTTATTTAACATTTTGGAGAGTAATCTTACGTTAAACACAAAAATGTGTTATTTCTTTGCACCAATCCTTGTGTGTTTACGTAAGATATCTCTGAAAGTATTGCATTTACAGCTCTGGGACGAATTTTAATAAATTTTTCAGATATAAAAAACATAAAAAACAATCGTATTTGTATCTTTGTAACTACCTTTACCATTTTTATACGGCCTGACTTCACCAAGGGTTCTTGAAATCCGGGCGAAATCTTTCGCTAGGCGTAAACTCGCTAACGAAGCGTTTCCGGGCATATGGTTATATGAACTTTTTTACTTGTTTTTAGCTATAGAATAAGCTCTCGAGAGATTGCCGTTTAGTTTTGAATCACCCTGTATATTCGTTTACTATACCTCAACATAACACAGTTAAAATTTGTTTCAACAGTTTTTTTGGAAATATTTCATGAGGTTTAGCACACGAATTGTGGGGTAAAGAATGAACTGGAAACAACAAAGGCCTTAACTTAAAATTTCTTATGGATAGCAGTCTTAATATATCGATGCTGATAATTAATTGGTATTATTGAATTATTGATTATAATAAAAATTTTCAACATGCTAAATGTCACCCAAACAGCCGTTCAGATTGGAATAATCTACAAGTTAAACTCTTGAGTGCTTCGAGTAGTAAATAATACATTAGTAAACCTTAGAGTTACAATCAGAACCACATTTGCATGGTTCTGAATTTTTAAACCACGAACCGTTTTTACTTCAAGTAACAACATCGATCTTTGGTGTCAAAAATATCCCGCCAACGTGGAAAAGACGAGCATTAAACTGTATTCTCAAGAAAAATCCTACTAGTGCATTTGTAGTTTCCAATGTTTTTTACAGTGAAAAGTAAGAAACTATATTTAATACAAACACTGCAGTGTCCACGTGCCGGGACAATAGACAGTAGGAAAGACAAGACCGCATTTAGGTAATTAATGATAGGACGCTATAAATACCAAGCTACGGGCGACACAACTCTTATCCGATCGAAGCATCACAGCGCAGTGTCCACGTGCTGAGACACTAGACGTAAGAAAGGACAGGACCGCATTTAGGTAATTAATGATAGGACGTTATACAGGGTGATTCGTGAAGTTCTCCCCCCACTTCTACAGCACATTGTACTAGTAAAAATAATGAAAAAATGTTATATAAACATAGGTCCGAAAACGCTTCGTTAGCGAGTTACAGCTAGCGAAAGATTTCGCCTGAATTCCTGGGTAAAGAGTAAAATAAAGCCATACTGAACTTTTGGAAAGGTTAATTAAGTAAGAAATATCGTGGATTCTTATGTATTTTTACCTGATAAAGCTAATAAAATAGGTTTCAGAACTGTACCTGTAGTATTTTTTGAGGGATTCAGGGTTAAATGCAAAAAATTGGGGCACGAAACAATGTTTTTTTAAGTTTGATGTACAATAAACTTTGTTAAATTGGTAATAAATACATTAAAATCAACAAACATTAATTGTAGAGAATTTATTTCTGAGAAAATTGATATAATCAAAGTCTAAAATAAAACAGAAATAAGTACCAAAAAATCGATTTTATTCAGTATAATACATTACTAGCTGTAAAGAAATACCGTACGGTATTTAGTTAAAATAAAACAAAAACAAAATGTTTGTTCCTTAATGATGAGATAAATTGAGAAAACAAGATTAACTGTTAAATAAATTTGTTTGTAAATAGAAATATCATGTTTTATTACGTTGTATTTTTTTTTAAATAAACATTTACATCAAATGTTCGAAAATAAATGAAGCAAACATTTTCCCATTATTGTTTACTAATCATCGAAATGCAGTTTTTTGTTTTATTAATTTCTAAGTTGGTAACGCACGAATAACAGCTGATCAACAATGGTATTCTGTATTGTTACGTTAGAACTGTGTATTAGTGGTGTTTTGCAAGCTACAGCAGGAGATCGGGTTCTGTGAATCGTGTTATTAAATGTAATTTTTCTGTGAGTTATAATTCGATTGTTGATTCAGCGAAAAAATTCCTTACTTATTTACATCAGAGGAATACGCTGATATGGTTTTTATTTTGGGTTACTGTAACGGTAATGCTAGAGCTGCTGTAGAAGAATATGAACTACGTTACCCTAATAGGAGGATTCCAGATACCAAATCAATTTCAGGAACTTTTCGTACTCTTCGGGAAACAGGATCACTACCAAGTACTAGAACCAATTATGAACGAGCTGTCCAACTTGATGATGATATTGTTATTAATGCTGTTCATCGCAGTCCAGGTGTAAGTACACGACGTATTTCTAGGCGGATAGGAGTTTCGCAGTCAACGGTGTGGAGGTCACTTAATCGAAACAAATTTTATCCATTTCATAAACAAAAGGTTCAACATCTACAGCTAGGGGATGGTCCGCTTCGCTTGGAGTTTTGCAACTTTTTGAATATTAATAATCAACTCTACAAGCGTATTTTGTTTACGGATGAGGCACAATTCACTCGGGATGGTGTCAATAACTTGCACAATGAACACTCATGGGCAGAAGAAAATCCACATTAGGTAGTGGAACAAAACTTTCAACACCGATTTAGCGTCAATGTCTGGTGTGGCCTTTTGCACAATCGGCTGATTGGACCTTTCATATTACCTGGACGAATAAATGCCGAGTTCTATTTGCATTTCCTTCAAGAAGAGTTGCCGCAGCTGTTAGAGAATGTTCCTTTACATCTCAGACAAAATTTGTACTTCCAGCATGACGGAGCACCTCCCCACTTTTCACGTGCCGTTTCTGCTTACTTAAATCATCAATTTCCTGGACACTGGATTGGTCGTGGAGGGCCTCACCCTTGGCCACCAAGATCACCAGATCTATCTCCATTGGATTATTGCATCTGGGGATGGATGAAAGACATTGTATACAAGACAAAAGTGAATTCTCGTGATGAATTAATTGCCCGTATTATGGATTCGGCTGTGCAGATACAGGGAAGTCCTGAAAAATTAAGAAACGCAACAAAAGCAATACACAATCGTGCTGCAAAATGTATTGATAATTATGGCCTCATTTTCGAACATTATTATAAAAAGGTGCGTACGGTTGGCCCAACCTGATTAATTTTGCTTAAAACTAGTTAATGTATTATACTGAATAAAATCGATTTTTTGGTACTTATTTCTGTTTTATTTTAGACTTTGATTATATCAATTTTCTCAGAATTAAATTCTCTACAATTAAGGTTTGTTGATTTTATGTATTTATTACCAATTTAACAAAGTTATTGTACATCAAACTTAAAAAAACATTGTTTCGTGCCCCAATTTTTTGCATTTAACCCTGAATCCCTCAAAAAATACTACAGGTTCTGAAACCTATTTTATTAGCTTTATCAGGTAAAAATTCATAAGAATCCACGATATTTCTTACTTAATTAACCTTTCCAAAAGTTCAGTATGGCTTTATTTTACTCTTTACCCAGGAATTCAGGCGAAATCTTTCGCTAGCTGTAACTCGCTAACGAAGCGTTTTCGGACCTATGTTTATATAACATTTTTTTCATTATTTTTACTAGTACAATGTGCTGTAGAAGTGGGGGGAGTACTTCATGAATCACCCTGTATATACCGAGCTACGGGCGACACAACTCTTATCTGATCGAAGCACCACAGCCCAGTGTCCACGTGTCGGGACACTAGACGGAAGGAAGGACAGGCCCGCATTTAGGTAATTATTGATAGGACGCTATAAATACCGAGCTACGTGCGACACAACTCTTATCTGATCGAAACACCACAGCACAGTGTCCACGTGCTGAGACACTAGACGGAAGAAAGGACATGACCGCATTTAGGTAATTAATGATAGGACGCTATAAATACCGAGCTAAGAGCGACAGAACTCTTATCTGATCGAAACACCACACCACAGTGTCCACGTGCTGAGACACTAGACGTAAGAAAGGACAGGACCGCATTTAGGTAATTAATGATAGGACGTTATATATACCGAACTACGGGCGACACAACTCTTATCTGATCGAAACACCACAGCACAGTGTCCACGTGCTGAGACACTAGACGTAAGAAATGACAGGACCGCATTTAGGTAATTAATGATAGGACGTTATATATACCGAGCTACGTGCGACACAACTCTTATCTGATCGAAACACCACAGCACAGTGTCCACGTGCTGAGACACTAGACGGAAGAAAGGACATGACCGCATTTAGGTAATTAATGATAGGACGCTATAAATACCGAGCTAAGAGCGACAGAACTCTTATCTGATCGAAACACCACACCACAGTGTCCACGTGCTGAGACACTAGACGTAAGAAAGGACAGGACCGCATTTTAGGTAATTAATGATAGGACGCTATAAATACCGAGCTACGTGCGACAACAACTCTTATCCGATCGAAGCACCACAGCGCAGTGTCCACGTGCTGGGACACTAGACGTAAGAAAGGACAGGACCGCATTTAGGTAATTAATGATAGGACGCTATAAATACCGAGCTACGTGCGACACAACTCTTATCCGATCGAAGCACCACAAGCGCAGTGTCCACGTGCTGGGACACTAGACGTAAGAAAGGACAGGACCGCATTTAGGTAATTAATGATAGGACGCTATAAATACCGAGCTACGTGCGACATAACTCTTATCTGATTGAAGCATCACAGCGCAGTGTCCACTAGCTGGTACAGTAGACGGGAGAAAGGACAGGACCGCATTTAGGTAATTAATGATAGGACGCTATAAATACCGAGAAGTGCCCTGGGCATCGCTGTAGGTTTGTCTAGATAAGACATTAACTTGCTGCCACATCTCGGAGTAGGCTTATTTGTGTGTTAACCGAATCTCTGTTAATTATATACGTGTTTAATTGATTAAGTTATCAATAATTGCAAGGAAGACCTTATATTATGTATTAACTTAATATATATAAAGTGTATCGTAACCCTCTAAACAAATATACAGGGGCTGTTCACAAAAGGGTCCCTCACACATCTGTGGGGAATTATTATTCATAATTTGAAACAAAAGATTTATCTCATAACCATAGGTTGAGAAATATTTCGTTTAGCTGCTAGCCGCCATTGTGTATTTTTTTAAAGAAATTATTATCTGTAAATATTGTTAAGGTAAATAAACAAAAATTTGGCACAACAGCTAACGAAAAATTTCTTGGCCTATATGTATGTCATTATTTTGTTTAATATTATGAAAACTATAATCCACAGAAAATTTTGTGGCACTCTTTTGTGAACACCCTGTACATATCACATTATTACTCAGGTCAAGACAAACAAATTTCACTATATAAACAAGGGTCTCCAGTCCTCACTTTCCTGTCTTTCATATATTTTTATAAAAACATTAATATCTTAAAAAGGAATTAGTTAAGATTTGTAAATAATGCTGTTTGTTCTTAATTAACTAAGAAGCTTTTTGTTATTATTTATAACAATTTTTATTGCGCTTTTTTAAATTTTTAAATATCTATATTTATAAAATATTATTTAGATGTAAACACAAGTTACTTAGCAACAAGCAGATCTTAATGTACATCATCGCTTTAAATCAAAGAACTTCGATCTAATAAACTCTGCTAAAAATGTAATTCTTTAGTAAAATTGCTGGGTTTTTATGATACTCAAAATTAAAAAGATTTTTGTCACCATTTGGAAAGTATTAAAGATTAATATCATAATATTTATTGTGTAGGCTTTGTTACCACAACACTCTGAACCAAATTTGATATTAATGTTTTTATAAAAAAAACACATACAGACAGACAGACGTGTAACTAAGCACCGGAAACTCATATGGTGAAATGTGTTTTGTCTTGGACCTGAGCAATAATCTGGTGTAACTTTGTCCTTTAGAGTTACGGAACACCCTGTATAATGCCAATATTTACCTTTAATAATAATATATAATCTAAGTCCTTCTAGTATACTTTAAATGAATATGATGTAGGCACTATATCAATTTTGACTTTCCCCTACAAAACTAAACTAATTTGGGAAAGAAAATACTGTAAGAGCAAGCAATATTAAATTTATGATTTGTGTAAACAATTAGTTGTGCTCCCTTACTACCAAAAATACAGTAGACTCACTGACTCTTATTTGATATTTGTACGCGTGGCTGAGTGTGTATGAGTGGCTGTGTTTGGGTACATGTGTGAATGTACTCAAACCTTAGGGCTGATTTTTAATCAAATTTGGAATATACGAGGAATTCTCATAACACCCAAATATCAGTTTTGTTATTGGTTTTTTCATTGTCTGTATAAAGTTAGGCTTCGTTTAAAATTACATATTTCCACATCAATTAAAAATTTTACCGAAGGCAATTTTCTTTCAAGTTTTTTACATGTGTGCCTATTTGGTTATTTCAAAATGGAATTAAAAACCGGCTACCTTTAAAAGTTATCGTAAACAAATTTTGTTTATCAATTTTTATTTATAAATTGAACATTTCTTCGCCATCATTAAACGGAGTAAAAAAAAACATAATCATTAGAGAACCAGTTCTGTTTGCTTGAACTGATTACTTTGTATGATCTAATTAGATTTTATTAACAAAAGACAGCAATGTTTGCTATATATGTATGGTTCGGAGTGTGACAATACAGTTAGCAAAATTACATCTTACAAGTTGGTTAGTTGCTTGATCTGTTTAATTCGCAAGCAAAAATCAGGGTTGGGACAATAACACAAAAGATGTAAAATTGCTATGTTTGCTTTTACCATTGAATAAAACCAGGATTAAAAGTGATGTACCCCTTGGAAAGGGTTCTAGGTCAATTTATCTGATTAATTCGTAAATTAGCAAACCTTTTTGGGGTAAATAACGTCACTATCTATAAGTCTTCGTTCCATTGCTTAGCGTTATTCCAATCAGGTTGAGAAAATGTCACATCTATTTTTGTTAGGTTTCCCTTTATCTGATCAGCCAATCATGTAAAGTAAAATGGCGTAGCTGATAATAAAATCAGCTTGGTTCGCTTATCTGTTTGATCCGCGAACAATCAGTCAGATATGATTTTCCGCCACAGCACACTGTAGAGGCAGCCAGGTATGGTTCGATCTGTTTGGCTTACTTTGAATCAATCGGTTTGAAAAAATATATCTAGATTTAGAAGAAAAGGTTTTTCTTGAAACTTTTATGCTTCATAATCATCTAATTATGTTAAGCCTATTTATTTTCTTTATTTAGTGACCGACCAATCAGGATGGCATTTGGTGTTAATTCTACTTTAAAGCTGACATGATGGCTTTATCTGGTTGGTCGCGATCAGACTATAAAGGTTGGGAAGTGACGTCGCTTATCAGAAAGCAGTTTTGTTAGCTTGGCCTTAAGATGAACCAATCAGAATAGGAAAAAGGCATATGTATAGAGAAACAGCAAGTTTTCCTTGGCCCGACTGGATTAAGATGATACCAATCAGATTGGGAAATTACCTGTCTGTTTAGAGAGAAACGGCTAAAGTTAGTTCTTAGAACTGATTGGAACCTGTAGTTTAATTTGCATTATCTGACATTTGAGATGAACTAATCAGATTTTGAAATGAGCTATCTGTTTAAAGACACAGCTAGGTTTCCTTGAACCCATTAGACCTATAGTTTTGTTTGTTTTGTCTGACTGATTTCAGACGAAACAATCAGATTTGAAATGAGTTATCTGTAAAGAAACAGCTAGGTTTGTTTGAATTAATTATACCTATTGTTTGTTTTGCTTGGTCCGGCTGGTTTAAGATAAACCAATCATATTGATAAATGTGCTATCTGTTTATATATAACAGCCAAGTTTTGCTTGAACTAATTAGACAAGCAATTAGGTTTGCTTACCTGATTAGTTTTGAGATGGATAATCAGGTTGGAAAAATAATGTAGCTGTTTAGAAGAAGCTGGGGTACTTCATTGTAAGTGGTTCACGCTGTTTAATTTTGCCTCAGTTATTGATGAAACGGCCAGGATGGCGTGGAGATTATGTGGTAAAGCAATTAACCTATCAATCGGTTGTTTGTTTCAAATTGTAAATGATTAATGGATAGTTTGAAATGATAGTAGGGTTTCGGACATCGAACATATTTTAACAAGAAAGTATAATACTGTTTAGAGGATTGAAATCAGGGTTGGAAATGACGAAGCAGATTAAAGAAGCAACTTTAAAATTCCAAACCATTGTCTTTTAAAGTTATCAGGAATGATTTTAAAGATTGCAAATTAAATTTTCCGAGAAATGCTGAAATACCGCTTTAAAACGATTGCTTGTGACGCCCTTGCTAATATTAGGAATACGTATATATTGTTTGTTATACAAGAATAAATACACTGACAGCAGTTTGTATTATACAAATGAGCAGTACGCCATACCACGGGTCGCGTAACTAGCTTTTTTGTGTTTGCTTGCAAAACTTTCAGACACAAAAAAGAAAAAATTTAAATAACTAAATTAATTAATTAAATTAATAAATTTATTAATTAAAATAAATTAAAATTTTAAATAATTAAAAAAATATAAAAAATTAATAAATTAAAATAAAAAATATAAAAAAATTAACAAATTAAAATTAAAAAAA
The DNA here is from genome assembly GCF_021130785.1 of Homalodisca vitripennis. Taxonomy (NCBI): domain Eukaryota; kingdom Metazoa; phylum Arthropoda; class Insecta; order Hemiptera; family Cicadellidae; genus Homalodisca; species Homalodisca vitripennis. Next base: position 1,484 of record NW_025782911.1, on the reverse strand, counting down.
TATAAAAAATAAATTTATTTTATTTTAATAATTTATTTATTTTTTATTTTATTTTTTATATTTTAATTTAAATATTTAATTTTAATTTATTTTAATTTTAATTTAATTTTTATTTTTATTTTGGAATTTTTTTTATAACTCATGTCATTTTCGATATATCTTGTGGACAGATAGACAGACTGACGATCACACAGAAAATAAATGTTTACATCCCCCGAAGAACAAATAGAAAATTGTTTTCAGCGTGCTGAGTGATAAAAACTTTCACTAACGCTCAGCCAAACTCCATGGTTGGACATGCACCATCAGAACACATTTCTTGTCTGTAGAAATGAAGTTTCATGTAAAATTTAAAGTCTACAGAAGAAATCTTCCTCGAGATATTATACCACATGGTTCATTCCAATCTGTTCATTAAATTAGGTTTCATAGCAGTGTTCAAACAATAAAAGGTCCTGTTAGGCAAATCAAATTTTGGTCACAGATTTTCTCGTTGCCATCAATGAAGAATTCTCAGAAATCGGAAGAACGGATAGACAGAAAAGAATTGTTTCCACTGCCCTCGGATGATAAGCTTCGCTAAACGCTAGCCAAAACATGTTGATAAGGAAGCAACAAATTCTTGATTAAAACTAAAGACAAGATTCTTTCCGAAAACCGGAAAATAAAATCACAATAAAAAATCGTACGAATAACATAGAATAACACGAATATTCATTTTGATATAATAAAGTACTCAGTGAATAACACAACTTGACAGGAAGGGTATTTTTTGCCAAGTTCAGACTCCTCGGCAGACCACCCTGACAAAACTGTGGAACTCTTCAGCAATGTTTAATTAAACAACCGAGGCGTAGTTTAGAACAGCGTGGTTGCAGTGCGGTAAGGCGTAGTTGCATAGTTGTTCCGACTACACTGACAAACTACGCCCTTATTCCAGGAAGTAATCTTAGTCATTATCAATAAGTTTAGCCCCTTATTGTTTGTACCGGTTATTTAGTCAGAGGAGGACCACTATCGCCGACTATTTATAAAATACTATGGTGTGATCATGACGACTTTTGTGGTTTACTTAAGAAAAGGTAATAAAAATAGAATAAAAAGTCCGCGTGAAGAGTCGGTCCCACATTTTGGCTATGCTTTTTTACGTTGTAGTAACCTTCCTTAACGCACTAATGGCTGGTGGTACAAAACTCCACAACTTCCTACACGATACAAACTTTAATTCATCAATATTGTACTGTCTGTACCAACAACTGTTGTCTGGTTTATAAATAATCGTTCCAAAATGCGGTCATTTACTCTACTGCAATTACGTTTTCTTGCCATTCTATATCAGTTGAATTTAGCTCCAGTTCTTCTTCCTCTTTACGTTCTTCATCTGAAATCTGATGCTGTTGCAGACTTGACTCCTGAGATCTGGAGTCGTGTTCGTCTGAAGGGATCCAAAAATAGTCCAAACGAACCCCCTCCCCCCCCCCCCC
>NW_025782910.1:0-46079 GCF_021130785.1 Homalodisca vitripennis | reverse complement strand
AACAGGAATTTGAGAGTAACGTGGAATCCCCTTCTCGTAGGTCGCTCACTTATATCGGAAATAAATTTGAAATTTTCGGACAGGTAAACAGGTGACTTGTTTCTGATAACTGAATGTAGAGTTGAAAGAATGTGAAGTTGGCGAAGTTGTTGAAGTTTCAGGAGTGATAGCTGTTTGAAAAATGGAGTCACAATGCTCATAACGTCTGAGATTGAAAATAAATCTGATACAATAGTTTTGAGCACGTTGAAGCCTGTCCGAAAGCTCAACAGTCATGTCCACTGATCACAGCGTCACAGTAGTTGAAGTGTGGCAGTATGAGAGTTTTAACCAGCATAAACCTTGACACTGAATGTAGATATAAAGCAAAAACGCTTTAAACTGTGAATGCCAGCAAATACTCTATTACACGTTATCGTAAACCTGGTCATTCCACTTAAGACTTGAGCTCATAGTAAGACCAAGATTTTTTAATTTGTTTTGAAAATTTAGTACGTGGTTTATTGAGTTCAAGTTTTGGTGCAACGTTGAAGTCCAAAACGGTCGATCAATCTTGGGTTTCCCAATACCATTGCCTGCGTTTTGTCTTCATTTAATTTCAGCCCATGTTTATTTGCCCAACAAGCAATTGATTCAATGTCTAGATTGAGAAGAACCATAAATGTGCTCAAATCATCAGGCGAACAGTGTACGTAAATTTGTAAATCATCGGCATAAAGATGAAACTTAGAGTGCCTTATAATAGATGTGACGTCATTAATATAAATTGAGGAACAATAGGGATCCAAGAACAGAGCCCTGTGGTACACCCCGTGTTACGGCTTTCCATTCAGATATTTTTTTCCCTTTCTTTTGACACATTGCTGTCGCCCAGTAAGATACGATTTGACCCAGTTAAACACACTCATCGGAGAAGCCATACTTCTTCAATTTGATGAGGAGAAGGGGGTAATAAACACAGTCGAAGGCTTTGGAAAAGTCAAAAAAGCAGTAAAAATGGTGATTAGTCTCTTTTCCATTGCCAATCTGATATCATCGGTGATTTTTAATTAGGGTTGTGGTGGTGCTGTTGATTAGGCCTGAATCCAGACTGGTATTTAGATAAGATGTTATAGGTATTCAGGATAAGATGAAAATTTGTTGATGTACCACTCTTTCAAGGCATTTGGAGAGACAAGGGAGAATACTGATTGGACGTAGGTCAGAAGGGGATTGCGGATTAGACACTTTTTCTCAACGGACGAACTAGAGCATGCTTCCAGGTTAAGGGAAAGACAGAGGAATTTAAAGAATAATTTGAAAAATGACTACTAAAACAGGAAGGGTGATTGGCAATGTATCTTTCAGAAAGCGCAAAGGTATGTTGTCAGCCCTAACTGCGTTGCTGGTCCATCCTCGCGAAAGCAGCAAGCACATCAGCCTCACTCACAGGTGTGAAAGAAAACTGGCGGCCAGCAGCCTCTCGAGGAGCAGCCTCCAGCTCAGCAAAATAATCGCTAGCTGCAGATATATAAACAGGGATGTTAATAAAGTAATCATTATAATATTGAGGGTCAAACGGAACAGGTATGGACTGATATTGGATTTACCCACACCACACCAAGGTCTTTAATTTTACTTCACAGTGATTTAGTGGACTGAGGCTCTGAAAGTGTTGTATGGTAAAATCTAACTTTGGCGTTAACGGATTTGCTGCTGCGGTGTGATTCCTAAGACGTTTTATATGCCTCCCAATCTCTTGAATGGATTTAGAACGTTTAGGCTTTTCTGAAGGCGGAATCCCTTTTGCTTTTTGCAAATTTCTTATGAAAATCATTCATCCATGGAGAGGGGGCTTTGGTTACTCTTTTAGTTATGATTGGGGGCATGTTTATCAAATAAATTAGTAAGTAAAGCATTAAATTTGATAACCATTTTGTCTACATTAATTGGCAGTGGTTACTTCATGCCAGGGTAAAGCAGCAGCATCTGTGAGAAGTGAAGCATGATCTATGTCCCTGTATCTGCGATATTTGATAATATTTGGGCTTATTTTGTGGGGGTATGGAAGTTTTATAGGCACAAAAAAAATGAGATCATGCTTTGAATGTCCAGGGGCAGGAAATTGTCCGCGGTGTGCAACGTGGGTCGGGTCAGAAACAGCCATGATGTCAAGCCACGTGTCGGTTGTAGCAGTGTGATGAGTGGCCTGAAGTGGTCAGTAGCAGAGACATGTTACGTGACTGAAACATTGTGGTCAAAAAGGTTTTTTCATATGTGGTAGGCCCTAACAAATCGGAGTTAAGATCGCCCATGACAATGACATGACTGTAACGAGCCATAAGATCGATGAGTGTGTGTTCAAATTCGGCAAGATGGCCGGTATTGGGGGCCCTATAACATGCACCGACTAAAACATGCGTCCCGTTTTGACACTGACATCCAAAAACATAAATTCAGGCCGTCCCTCTCTAGATGTATCAGATGAGAATAAGATGGAAGTAGGAAACTGAGACTTGACATAAACTGCGACTCCACCACCACGTTTTGTGTAGACGGTCGTTCCTGAAAATATTGTAACCAGCTAAATTAATGCTCTTGTCGCTTGTGGTTGGTTTTAGCCAAGTCTCAGAGACCAAGATAATGTCGGTATGTAATGGCTCAAAAATGGAACGAAATTCGTCAATATGACTAAACAGTGATTGTGCGTTAACGTGTGCTGCCTTGAGGAAATTGTTGTAGGGAGCGAGAGAACGGCAGAGAAGCGCGGGCAGGGACGGCGGCGGAGAGGCGCGCCCGCTCGGGGCGGGGCTGTCAGAGTCGTGCACGGCGGCGAGCAGGGGCGCGACGACACTGCAGGCGGCGAGCGGCCGGCGGTACACGCGACAGTGACATTGCGGTCAGGACATTTACACACACACACGCATACCATAACAAAGAAAAAATAATACTTTATCATTTAATATAAACTTAAAATTAATTGAATTTATTACTACTCTAATATTATTCATAATAAATTTAAACATGCATGCAAGCTTGCAGGCTCTTATTGTAATAATAATAATCAGTATTAAAAATGTAAGTGGAGAGAAAAATAAATAAAATGGTAGTGAATTTCAAATTTTGTTTAGTGCTATAATAATTCTAATAATAATTTTAAAAAGAATAAATTAATAGTAAAGTTTTAATTATATAGCCAATTAAAATTCTTAAAACAAAATAATAATAATTTCTTAAAACAAAATAATAATAATTTCTTAAAACAAAATAATAATAATTTCGTAGAAATTCATAAGAAAATAAATATTGATGTACAGTGTAAAAGAAAATAAATAAAAGCTTAATTAGGAAGTAGAATTTCAGAACTGGAAATGGTAAAAAAATATACTTAATCAGTTAGAAGCTGGTTGGAGGTCGGAAAGCCGGGTCGCCACTCCCTTGCTGCCGTCCCTGCCCAGCCACAGCACCCTGCCGTCCTGGGTCCAGGTGTTGCGGACCCCGTGCTGCGCCGTCACCCTCTTCAGCACCTCCAGTCGCCGCGCCGTCAGGTCCTCCCGCACCGTGATGCCCGTTTTACGCCTAAATTTAATTAAATTTACGCCTATAAAGAAGGTATAATTTAATTTTAGATAATATGCTCTTTCCTTATTATAATGCCGTAACCATTTCTTTATCTTTTATGTGGTTTGATTTTATGGATATGCATTTATTTGTAAATTAAAACACGCAGGCTAAATAAGGATATTTTTAGCTATTCATAAATTAAGATTTCTGCTCATTATTTTAGGTTATACGTAATATAATTTTATATGAATATTTTACCTATGAAAAGGTATTTTATGTGTTGAATAATTTATCACTTTTAGTTTATCCAATGTTTTTAATACCCCTTATTGTATTAAATTTTTTACTAAATTCCTCTAATTTTCTTCCTGCCAACATTATTGACCGTAAAACCAATTTAAAACATTTACTAACGCTTAGCCGAATCCAGTTAATTGACACGTGCCATCTTCATAAAGAAATAAATTCGTGCACAGTTTCAAGTCTATAGTTCTCTTTGTTTTCGAGATGTTGTGCGAACAGACGGACATATATGACAATTTTCTAGCCCCACAAATAATAGACTTTGCTAAAGTTTAGCCAATTAAAAATATTTAAATACAGTAATGCTCCATGCACAATAAAGTTCACATAATTCAAAGTAAATGGCACATAATTTCACGGTGGAGTACTTTGCTATCAGGAGAGCAATCACACTGACAGCATTAACTGAAACTCTTTTAAAAGTCGTTCAACCATAAAATTAGCACAAATTTTGTACGGTAGTAAAATATAACTTACCTATGAGTAATATCATGTAAATTAGGTTAATGTATTTAGTAATTTTATTATAGTATTAAAATGTAAAATATCGGTTGTAACAAATTATAAGGATAATAATGTTCAAATATAAGATAGATGCCTTTTCTCTGGGTATCTACGCCAATGGTACAATGAGTCAAAGCTTATATCATGCCATATGTGTTGATAGAAAGGGTGTATCAGACTACTTTGGCTACTACTTGTATTGGCCAGGAGAATTATTTTTCAATATTTAATTTCAATTCTACCGTACATTTTTAACTCTAAAAACTGGGAAATTGTTGAAAAGATTGTAAAATCTCAAAAACTACATTCCGAATAGAATTTGGTTGCTTAAAATGTTGAAAATTACACTTAGGTCGACTTAAATGTCTCTGAATCTGAATATTTGGCACAAAACCCGTGAAGAATAAGGTTATGTAAAATATAATACTCGTATTTTTGAAGTTAACATAACACAGTAGAAATCAATTATTCTGTTATATTATGTACAAATTTAGCTTTTATTTTATGTGATAAAATATAATATAAAAGGATCAGCTAGTACAGTGTCCTTGCAAATGTAGTTTCTCAGATAACACTGATGCAATTGACAGGGGCTCTGTTACAACACGGCTCTGATGTCACGTTAATCTTGTATAAAAATGTATTTATTATATCAATTTTTAATTTCCATCATGGTTACCCATAATACCAGTGTACAAATATTAGCTAATGAAGCCGAATCTCATGGATTGATGTGCTTGTAATCATTTTAACTTAGTGTTGCCTATATAGAAATGAAGCTTCATGCAAAGTTTTAAATTGTATAAGTCAGTTCATTTTAAAGTTATCACAAGAAGAGACACACAGACAGACAATATTAGCAATGTTTTCCTTTACTAAGGTTTCAACAATCTTAAGTGGTTTTTAAGTAGAATACATACATAGTTGTTCATGTTACCTTTGCTACACGATATTTTGAGTGACGTAATTTGGTGACGCTGTTACATTTTTACAATTCAGATAAAACCGTGAAACCCTAGTCATCAATACTATACCTAAATTTAATTTCAGAGTAAATATCTTATTTATAATAGTAATAATAGGTCTCCTCACAAGTAGCAAAGGATTTAAATAGGAAGTGGTTTGAATATGCGTTAGACACATTATTTGAGATTATACATTTCTCAATAAAAAAGTGAATGAAGTTATCATTGTTAAGTAAAAAAATAATATCATGTCAAAAATGAGTAAAAACACATTATTTGTAATTAATAAAATACCAACAAGTTTGAACAAAATAAATACTGAGAAAATAATAAACTCCATTATAATTAACAAACAAGTGACATCGTTTCGTGACGGCGTTACATATGATAAAAATTACAGATAAAGCAGTAAAATTAAGTTATAAACAAACATCAAATGATAAATAATGCGCCTGTACCAGAGGACTGCCTCTACCACCAAATAGTAGTTGCAGTGATTTCCAAAATCTTTTTTCTATAACTTCAAATAAAAATTAAAAAAAAATGGCAAATATATTTAAAAAAGAATGTTTAATATATTAAATATTATATAACTAAAGAAAAGACGGAAAAGAATACGGTCCCACTTAAAAAATTTATTTGATGAAATCTGGTTACTTAAGTGCTGGACAATTAAATAGGGTATATTCTAGTACTCGATATCAATATTACATTACAATTTTACTGTGTAAGCATGTATTGCAATTTTACCTATATTTACTACCACACGGTCTTTACATACCTAGCTATCTGATATGTGTATTGTGTGTAGTGGTAGGAGTACAATACGACTGTGCTGCTCACTATGTACATGACTTTCCTGTTTCACGTACATACCTTGGACGGGAATGTCTTATATTGTATGATTACTACTATTGTACGTAAATTGTGTTTCAGGCTTTCATTATGATTTAAACCGGTCAGTAAAGCGCAGAGTTAGTGTATATAAAATAGTAACTGTATAAGGCTATTATGCGTTACATTAATAACTATAAATTAGGTTATATTAACACATTAATTTTCAAAATAAAAACTTACATATTGAATTCATAAAAATTTCCTTGTTTTTTGTATGAAACTATATTAGTTATGAAGTTGGATACAGCATTTATTAAATTATACAGTGCTTTAAGTAACTTTAAGCAACACTATTGACTTTAAATAGTATTATCATTTATTATATTACTTTTTCACATTGGAAATGCCTTATGAATGTACTCTTTTTGTTAAAATAAGTATTAAATTGAATTGAGTTTACGGAAGAAACATATATCGTTTATTGTGTTCCCTTACTTGATTGTAGTTGACATTGCGTATCCCTTTTGCTCCAACTTTGTGTCATATTAGAATCTTATGCCTTATCCTTGATAATATAACACATTCTACAAAGAGATGATTTGGAATTTATTTTTTTTTAATAATGCAAACATCTACAGGAGATCTTATCTCCAGCCAGCCTTCCTTGGTTATTTTTATTTTAATTTCCAGTTTTGCAACTCGCATCCGATCATTGTTCCGCCTAGTTTTGTAGCTTGTCTCAAAAACGGAGAATTACCTTTCTATTTCCCTTATTTTTAAGAAGACATTAATGTTTATTGTTAGTTATTTTTTAACTTTTCGATACGTCAGCCAATTAACAGATACGCAATTGAAAATGCTGTCTAATTTTAAAAATAAAGTGCAAAACAGGGAGTTATTCCAATCCATGTATTTTAATTTATTAAGTCGACCTTGTTTATATGTACGGTAATAATAAAGAGGGATAATCCAAGTGTCGAGGTCGGAGCACATCGAACATTTTTCCACACTTTATCAAATTAAATCTGGCCGGGATCAACACCTGTGATTTGTTCTCGGAAAACATTTCCCACTTCAACCCGGATATTGGATTTTCTCGACTCTCACATTGAGAGTTTATTTCTCTGTGAAAGTGAAAAAATAAGTAAAGGGAAAGCTTCTAAGTATTAAATTTAAAAATTTGTTATAGTTTCTTTGTATTTGAGTATGTAGAATAACAGTTACGTTAAAACTAAGTATTTTATAAAACATTAATGCTAATAAAGAAATTTTAATACAGGATATTTCCGAAACATTACGTTAACTGTTAAACCTAAGACTCCACGCGTTAGCGAAGCCTGTCACTAAACGGGCTGGAAAAACTCATTTATCTTTGTTTCTTTATATGAAATTTTTAAAATGAACTGAATAAAATTTTGAAATGTTTATGAATCTTCATTTCTATATAGGTAACATGGAGTTCGTCGATGGTGTAGTTTACTCTATTGGAGTTGGCTGAGCTATTATAGCTATGGTTTTATACATACATACATACATACATATATATATATATATATATATATATATCTGTGTGTGTGTGTGTGTGTGTGTGTGTGTGTGTGTGTGTGTGTGTGTTTATTTTTGTAACAGCGTATACTATACACAAAATAATGAGTTTATTTTGAATTTTACAATTACAATAGCATTTTAAACTGTATATAACATTTTTTACACTTATGTTATTTTTTACAAACAAAAAAATTAATTTCAGTAGTTATTTTTAAACTACTAAAAATTCGTTACATATTATTTGTTTGCATAAAGTTCTCCAGAGTTTGATTCTTTCATATTATTTTGCGTTTTCCCTTTCCCATATAACTTTAACCCTTGATCACATAATTACCCTAAATATATAGAATTAGCTTCGAAGCCAATTATATCTACAATCCATTAACTGCCATTTTTATATTTCAAAATCATATGAAATATTATATAAATATTTCTTTTCTATTAAAAGTGTATCATAATCATCTCTAAGAAAGTAATCTTTGTTAGTAAAAAAAATATTTATAGATCTTGATATTCACAAAATAATGGTCTTTAGTAAATCATCTGATGACATAAACCCTGATAGTAAGTATATAACGACAAAGAAAGCTAAAATACCTTTTAAAAAATTCATAAAATAGCTCAAAATACTCTGATTGTTTTTTTTAATTTGGTTTTAAAATATATCGAAAGTAATTTATATGTTTTCTGTAATATTCAGTGGATTGGCAAAGGAATATGTTTAAAATATAAAAAAATAAAATAATTCCTTCATTATATAAACCTATTAATAACTGCATAATTGCAATGTTTTCTGTTCTAAGTAATCTTCTCTCTAATTGCAGGCATCAATTGTTGTTTAAAAAACTTTCGGCTATTCACAGAACTTATTAAAATTTTGTATACATTATCTTTTTAAATGATAAGAATTGTAAAGACTGAAAAGTTCATTATTTCACTCTCAGTAAACTTTCCCTATTTAGAAAAAATAATGTTTTAAATCATATTTGTTTTCATGAGTTTTGATCGATTTAGAATGACGTTTTTGAACTTTACAAAAGAATATTATTTAAGATTGAACATGTTAACCTAAATACAAAAAACTTAATTAAAGAGAAAAAGAAGAATTGTTTTTAATTAATTGAGAAATGATAAATAAATAATAGTATTTTCATTAGATTTTGGTTTGGATCACAAAGTGTTTTAAAATTAGTTAGTTGAAATATAGTGTTTTTTCTTAAACTTTTGATTGTTGTGCGTAAAATTTGGGACTTATTGATAGAAATTTATAAAAAAATATATACAAATTAATTATATGTAGTTCGACTCTGAAAATGTCCCAGGAATCTTAAATGTATATATTTACTTATATGCATTAGTAAGTATTTCTATGAAATGTACCTAAAGCGCCCAAGATGTAGTATTAGTGTATTACTAATACTAATACGGATATCCATAAAACTAAGCTGTGTTAGAACTATCCATGCAACATGATGTTATTTAATAATTCTACTTAGGTTACTTCATAAATGTTGCATCTGTTGGTATGAATTCATGGTCGTTTTTTGCCATGAGCATGCTAGTATTGCAACACAGAGGGGAAGAAGTTGTCATGATTTTCAGAGCATAACCGAGACGTAATAATGTGAGTTGCTGTTGATTGGAACAATTATTTTATCCTAATTCTTTTCTGAAATAATGAAATAAGTAATATTATTTAGTATACGGTTTGGATTCGCTACTAAAACCGTATCTTTCGTATTAAGATTTATATAATCAGCAACAAAAATTACGAAACAAGAATGAATAACAACAAACAACCGATAACTTTTAGTACTCGTAAATTGTAATACTTAGAAAGTACGGTCACATGTTCTCTCACAGTTAAAAAAAATAAACAAAATACTAAACTTAGAGTGACCGGTACTTTCAGGTAAGATGTATATTGATCCATCAGCATACGTGAAGTGTATACATATAGAATTTTAGTTGTTTTACGTAAAAGTCTAGCCTAGAACCGTTTGTGACATTAGATAAACTCTGAAAGGTACTTATTATCGTGCAAAAAACGTTATTTCAATCCGTCCCTGGGGAGAGGTGAGAGACTAATCACTCAGTTATTAGTGATTATTATATTATGGTGCATGCCAATAATGTTAATCAGTATTTGGCTTAGCCAATATGTTATCATTGGTCTTTTGGATAACCACGATGGTAATAATACAATACAGATTAAATAATTTTTTTAAACAAGCTCAGTAAAAGCATATGAGTTGTTAACACGTGAAATGTTATATATCACAAGTAACTTATTCACTCAGTAAAAATAAAAAAATATAGTGACAATTCAAGGTTTGTTTTTAGTTGACTAACGCGTTGTAGAAACCTCTAAATCTCAGGAACTTTTATTATTTAAACTTTGCTATAAAGCTTAACTCAATGATAAAAAATTTAATGTACCATGAGGCTATATATCCTAAAAATTATATATAATATCTTTATGTTTCTAATTATATCTGACACTTTATTTCTACAAAGAAAAGTAAGAGTTAGATTGCATATCTAACCATGGGATCAGGCTCACCGTCATTGAAGACTATCACTTAGTAGGCTGGCACCATTTCTATTTTGTGAGATGGGCGGATGTAGAATGTTTTACTTCTCTCTTTTTGTCCTTAGGACATCTAGAGAATTAAGGGAGAAATAGTTAAGAAATGTCGGATGCAGCCTCAGCGAACCCTGTTACGAGATACGTGGTGTGGCGTACTCTTAACTTGTTAATATAGTGATCAAAAGTTTAAAAAATGATGTTACACTTGTAATTCGTATAATAGTTGCAACGAACAGCCTAAGAGGGCTAATTATAAAATCTAAGAAACTAAAATAAAAAAGAAATTACTTATTACACCACTCACATACACCTCGGTTGATGACAGATTGGAATATTTACAAGACCTGCAGTGATTAAATAAATGATTAACATCATTATTAAGAAAAAACAGGACTCGGGTCACATAACTTTTACTTAAAATATGGAGGAGAGTTGTAAGTTAATAGTGAAGTTGTCACTAAGGATTTGAGCTGCCAAATGGTTTCCAAAGTCATTAAAACTAATGGTGGATGTCGTAGTGGGTTATAGCTGACTAAATACATAAATGGTTCGTCTAGCCATTCACGTACGTTTGAGGATAATACGTTATAATTGATTTTATGCCATCAAATTGGTTACACAACTTTGTTGTGAATGTATTACCAAATAATTATCAAGAATATTGAGTTATCGATTACAGTGAACAAGTTAGGAGCTAATACACCGAAACTGATTGTTATTATTTCTTAAAATTGTTTCTATTAAGTTATTTTATATTTTTAAAATGATAAAACTCCTATTTTTGTTTGAATAAAACTGCAGAGTGAGGATTTTAGTGTAGAGCAAGAGGCAATAAATTCTTAATGGAAGCCATCTAACCGTGCCCATAATATACTATTATATACTCCCATAAAAAGCTAGTAAAAGCAGTTTTCATTCAATGTGGGTCGATAATTAATACACATGAACTGTATTAATTATCGAATGTAAAAACATCCACCGAATAAATATTATTTTAAATAAACTTATGGTTCACAATATATATACATTCGTATAAAGCTAGTAAAAGCAGTGTTAATTCAATATGTATAGTACTTTCATATAGTGAGAAATATTGTAAAATTATAGAAATGATTATTTTATAAAATATAACTCATTGAACAAAGTGTCCTTATTTCTGGAAAGTACTTATCTTCCTCAAATCATTCTTTAATGTTATTAGGTTATAAATATTGTGTTTACTGGTGTAATTAAGAGATAAATCAGGTTCAGAGAACTTTAAATTAACGATATATTTTTATGTCATACAGTTTTATAAAACTCACTTAAATATTCAGATTAAGAACCATGTTACCTGACATTATTAAACTACTTTCTTATTTTTAGGGTTTTAAATAAATTCTATATAATTTACATGGCCGATAAACGTAGTGGCACAAATTGTCTGGTACACCCTGTATATGAACACATGATACAAGCTGACATGATCAATTATACTAATGTTTCTCCTTGCAGGTCACTTTGACGCATTAGAGTAGGTACTAGAACAGTAAATGTCTATGTAATTCTGGATATTAATAAATAGCTATAATCATTCATTAATATAGATTGAACATTCCTTTAACAGTGTTAATTAAATTATGATACATTTATTGTCATGGTATAAATAGTTGGAAAACTATTTCTTCTCAATTAAATTGACAAGTGCCAATTTTATGGTTGGAAGACATTTGAAAGAGTTTCATTTAATGCTGTTATTTTACTCCTCTCCTGATAGCAAAATACTCCACCGTGAAATGATGTGCCATTTTTTTTATAATTTAGCCAATGTGGGATTGCAAATTAAATTTATCATTACTGGATAGAAGGTAAATTTTCCGTCTTAAATTTAAAATGTGGAACGTTTTAAAATTATAAATAGAATAGTTTTTTATTTATAAATTACTCATTTTTCACCTTAACACATTGCATTGCTTGAAAAGCAATCGCTATTCTCCAACTCATTACAATAGTATGACTAACTACGGTCTGATTTTCCACAAAAATTACACCAACCTCCATAAATTTAAATCAACTTGCTTTCCACACGTGTGTGCGCGTTGGCGAGTCAGTGCTCAACCGGAGCCTCCATTATTCTCACTTTATTCTAGTAATGGATATAAGTGAAAAATAATACTTTAGAGACAATAATTTCCATCCACTCTACTTCATAATTCTTGTATTCATTCGTTTCCTCATTTTAAATTACTTTACTTTTTTCGTGTTTTTCACAAATTACTAAATTTATTGTCAAAACCTTTTAGGAAACATTTCTTTATAAGTATTTAAACGTTTTTATGTACAGTAAATATATAAAAAAGCGAAACTAAGTAAATACGCCTGAGTTGAAACAAATTATCTTTATTATTGTCAGTAAAACAACAATATTCAAATAGGAATATGAGTATACAATTTGCTTCCTTTTGTTGCTTACTGGTGAAACGGTGATACATCTAAAATATAAATATTCATGCTATTAAAGTATTTGAAGAAAATAATTAAATTTAAATAATGAAATAAAGTTCATTTGTAATATTAAATTAATATTGTAAGAATGTTTTTGGTAAAAATAGGATCAAAAAGTAATTCAACATTTCACTACATTATAAACGGAAACCATACTATACATATATGCACATATGTTGGATGCCTACTTCTGTCAAAGACAACTAAATATGGGTTTTAAAACAATCTTCAAATTTATGATAAGAGTTAGATGGTTACTTTGTCTTTCGTATCCTTATTAAAATACTGACTAAACACGATTGTATACTTAATATTTGCTAAAACTGACGTTTTGCAAATTCTTTTCTCTAAAACATTGAATTGTCTTAAATGGATATTTAATTAGTCTGTGGTTAATAGCTTTTGTAGATAAAGTGTTTTTACCATCCAGCTTAATCTATGTTTTTAATAATATAAATATTAAATAAATTTAAATTGCGATTAAATTTATTTAAATAAATGTTTTTGTTATCATTTAAAAATTTTTATTATTAAATTTTTCTTACTTAATAACTTAACATAACAATACAGGCAAGTTTTCATGTAAAACAACTGCGATTTTGTATTTACTTCTACGGAAGCAGTAAACAAAGTTTTGAATTAGCACACTGAACAAAACTGAATTGTGTTATAACTGTTTTTATTTCTTAAAAATTTAGCTTTATAGTAACGAAAAACAACCACTTTATTTTAAAAGCACATGTTTTAAAAGTTGATGGCCATAACTGTATTTTTAACGTTATAAAACAACATATGTTTTTGAGTTGCGAAGGATTAAATGGTCTAATCAAGGATTTGTTATCAGTAACAGCGTCATTTGTCAGTTATAGTTTGTGAAAATAATTTACCTGTAAAACTCTAATATCAAATCATACGTAGGTGAATAACGCTTAGTAAAGTGAAACTCATTATTATAATTATAAAATGAAAATGCTACTCGGCTACTAGCAATTGTAAAAGCCATTGTCAGTGATTGTTAATTGGAGGTAGATAATAGCAAGTTGTAAACTTTCCTCGGAATGTCTCTCGGTAACGTTGTAAGAACAAAGGTATGAAAGGTATTTTAAAATTAAGTTTTCCATAAATTAGTTATTTTATTCTACTAATGGATCATATCACTGTTTGTACAAACATATTTTACAATATCATTATAGAGACACGCGTCAGTGGAGGTGTCGATGTTCTTAAAATAATTGATTAGTGATAATTTGCGTGTATCAGCCACATAGGTAAAATTAAATCTGCTGATATATCAATACAACCAATCTAGATAAAAGCATTCCTGCAGGAGCCGTCGGTATTCCTGATATATGTGAGGACACACCCGTATGTCTCTGGACGTCCTGCTTTACACAAATCTTGGAGGCATTTATATCTATGCACTTTATTTCGGTCAGGTTGATTAAAAGGAGCCTCTCATGTAAATGCAACTCGCCCTGAACAGATCAACTTTGAGACGAGTAATAAAACGGAATATTAATATTATAAATGTGAAGTTTTGTGGAAAATTAGGTTTGAAGTACCGGTGGCTGTAATTTTCAGTCCTCAGAAACTGGATATTCGATTTCGAAAAGTCTAGTTGATAGAATTAGACTGAAATTTGTGCTGCTATTACTTATAAAAGGTGAGTTTTAAGTCCCTTCCCCCCTATTTTTTTTAAACCGTATAAGTTAGGAGGTTTAAACTCCGTACATATTCGTTAGACCTAAATATCTTGTTTTTCATGGGTTCATTGACTCTCCAACCTCCAATGGGGGACGGTCCACGAGGAGTAAGCCGAGATTCTTAAATGTAAGCATAGGTTGATATGCACATCAAATTAAAGGTCTCTGTAAGTAGAATACAATGCCGCAAACCGGACCTCAAAAAGGTTCATCCTAATGAAAATTAATTACAGGTGGTGTTAAAAATGTACAAAATAGTAATGTGCTATTATCTGCCGTTTTATCGCGCAACTTTTTAAAAGTTCATTTCAAAACAATTTTTCTATTGCTGTTTATTCTTTAAAAGAAACTTTATTTTGTTGTTTTTTAATGATTTCAAGGGATCACTGGAAGTCCGAGATCTAAGAGTTAACTAAATGATTTAATAAGAAGTCGGTCATGTGATGTGTCGTTTAACATTGCCTTTTAAAACGGTGCTACAATCTGAATTAAAAAAAGGATAATTCGTTAATTTTGTTAATAATAATTTTTGTACCAGAATCTGTGGTCTGCATTTTAAATGTAATCTTTGACATAGTCCCTGTGTCGTTGTAAAAGTGAAAGTTGTTTGTTATCTGGTATTCCCAGAGACTTGTTATGTTTGGTTTCAGTTACTTGGGCCATTAAGTATCTGACCTTGTTAGTTTGCAGTGTGGCTACTGACCTTGTTAGTTTTAGTGCTGTTAAAGTTAGAAACATGTCTCGCACTCTTCAAGAAAAAGTTGACATGGTGTTTATTTTTGGCGCTTCTGGGAATAATTACCACGAAACAATGAGACGATTTAAATGAAAAACCATCCAGAAAGGCCTGTTAGCAGAACCTATTTAAGGCAGTTAATAACAAAATTTAGAGAGACTGGTAGCGTTACTGATGCAAAACGTTCAGGCCGTCCTCCTTTGTCAGAAGAAGTTGATTTTGAGGTTCTTTGTACAGTTGTGGAAAATCCTCAAACCTCTTCGAGACAAATAGCATACAATATCGGGGTATCACAACGCAAAGCAATAACTACCCTGAAGAAGCACAAATTTCATCCCTACAAAATTATGCTACATCACGCATTAAATGAAGATGACCCGGACAGAAGATTGCAGTTCTGTGAAACTATGGATAGACTAATTATAGCAAATCCAACAACCGTAAAATAATATCTGCTTTAGTGATGAGAGTACATTTTACGTAAATAATAATAATAATAATAATAATAATTTTATTGCGGTAACAATTATAAAAATTGCATACAAACGTCATAAATAAATATTTAAATAGTAAAAAGGTAGGCCTTAAACTTCATTCCACTCACGCACACAGTCACATGGTTCTCTCATTCACTCTCATCTTCATTCTCACTAGACAATCCTGCCCACTGCCACACCAGAACCAGAGGATTGATGGTGTTAGTTTTGAATTTTCGTCCCAGCGGCTCTCCATAAACTCGTCAACCGAGTAAAAACACCCCCGACAGCAAAAGATGTCTTAGTCGAGTTTTAAATTTTTTTTGGTCATTCAATTGTTTGATCTCTTCAGGGAGCTTATTGATTAGCTTGACACCAACCTCAGACGGCAAAACGTTCGAATGCTGCAGTTTTCTGTGTTGTTGAACGCGGAAAGTTGTCCTTGCCTCTAGTCCCGTACTGGTGAACGTCCCTGCCTTGAACCAAGTTACAACTTAGAAACGGCAGTACAGGACAACCTCCAGGATATAGAGACAGGGCAAAGTCAGCAATCCAAGCTCCCTGAAGGTGTTTTTGCATGAATCTCTGAAGTTCAATTTTGAAATGATTCGGACAGCTTTCTTTTGACTTCTAAATACACGTTCGAATTTGTATTTAGAACAGCTGCCCCACAGTCTCAAACCGTATGTCAGATGTGGATATACCAAGCCAAAGTAGGCCGTTTCTTAGTATATCCAAAGAGCAGAATTTTGCAAGGTTCCGTAAGGCATAAATGCCTGAGGAAACCTTTGAACAAATGCCGTCAATGTGATCGTCCCAAGTCAGCCCTCGATCTAGGTGCATTCCGAGGAACTTGGTGGATTCAGTTTCTTCTATTAGAACATCATCCGCCATCACGGCAGCGAAGTTGTCAGGTTCTTGCTGCCGGAGAAAAAAATTGACGACGCTTGATTTGGAACTGTTGGCCCTCAGATTTAGTGTTGAAAAATACTGAATACATGAATTCAGTTCTAAAAATTAGTTGATTTCTAATTCATCTTTTGTTTTTGCTCTGATGCAGAGAGTTGTATCGTCAGCATACTGAACCATCCTCCCCCGTAAGGATCGATGAGTTCAATCTGTTGACGTACACAAGGAAAAGGACAGGTCCAAGGATAGATCCCTGAGGGACACCATAAGTCATTTTAACCTTTCCTGACAGGGTATTCGCAATCTGCACACACTGGCTTCTATCCCTGAGGTAAGACGAGATCCATTTGTGCGGCAGACCTCGAACACCACATGTCGTCAACTGGTACAACAGTGTTTCGTGATGTACACAGTCGAATGCTTTAGAGAGGTCTAGAAATATGCTTAACACATGTTCTCTTCTCTCCAGGCCCATCGACAACTGTATCGATTAGGTCTGTGACCGCATCGATTGTTGATTTGTTTTTTTTCTGAAACCAAATTGTTCGGAACAGAGGATTTCAAAACGATCAAGAAAAGAAAATTTTCAAATCTGACAAGAAAAATCTTTTCAAAAACTTTGCTCATAACTGGGAGGATTGAAATTGGACGATAGTTGCTTGCAAGGCAAGGATCGTCTTTTTTGAAAATGGGTGTGACTTTCGCAGATTTCAAAAGGGAGGGGAAAAATGCCTTGGGCGAAAGACAAGTTGATCAAAATTTGTGAGTGGAGCCAAAATATGCTTAGAGCAACGTTTGAGCAGCCACACAGACATGCCGTTGATGTCACATGATTTTTTTGGTTTCAATCCCTGTATCACGCGGGCCACCTCTTCCTCACTCACTGGAGACAGAGTGCCATGGATGAGACCGGTCCCATCGATGACACTTTCGCTGCAATTGAGGCCTTTGAATGATGGGTTTAGTGAATAGACACAACTGCCGATACTGCGATAACTCTATCGCATATATATTATTTTATTTCAAGAATATTCTTATTATATATTTTATAAATTATTGTTATTAGGTATTAATTATAGTTTTTGGTTCATATTAAAAATGGAAGTTGTAATATTATTTTTGTGTTATGATTGTATAATTATATTTTTATTTATTTATATTTAGAAGTATCATATTTTAATTTTTTATAGTGCTTTGTTTTAATTTAATGTATTTAGTAAGGTAGATTAGTGTTAGTATTAATTTGGTTAATATTTGTGAATAATTATTGATCAGACAGGTTAAGTGTAAGAAAGGGCCATGAGGCCCTAACTTTGCCTGTTGAAATAAAGGAATTTTCATTTTATTTTCATTTCATTTCAACTCTAATCCCCATGTTCACAGAGAACATAAATACCCAGTATCCCCAGAAAGTAAATGTTTGGGCAGGTCTCTTTGGTAACCACGTGATTGGACCCACTGTTTATTGACGGAAATTTAAATGGAGAAAGTTATTTACATATGCTCCAAAATAATAATTCATCCATTAATAGAAAATACAACTCGCACTAATTACAGATAATAGTTTTAATCGAGAAGAAGTAAGGTTCCAGCAGGACGGTGCTCCTCCACACTACGATGTTTAATGTTCGTGGTTACCTTAATGTACATTTTCGTGAGAAGTGGATAGGACGACGCGGGGCAATAGAATGGCCGGCACGGTCCCCTGACTTGAACCCACTGGATTTTTTTTTGTGGGGACACTTGAAGCCTGTGAATTTATTGTACACCAGTCGCATGTGTGGAAGATCTTCGGAACAGAATTACTGAGGCCTGCAGGAAGGTAACACCAGAAATCCTAACCCGTGTAAGGAGTGAATTTGTTAACAGACTATACTACTGTCAGGAAGTAACAGGCAATCAGTTTGAGCATCTACTACAATAAAAGGGTAAGTAACAAACTACTAGTATCGGAATCGTAAAATATTAGAACCGGTATCGCTGTTAAAAATAAAAATAAATGGGTCTAAAACGTTTGTAAGACAACAATTCTTTAAATAAAATACTTACAAGGCGACACAACACATGATCGAACTTCTTATTATATACTTTAGTTAACTCCTAGATCTTGGACTTCCAGTGATCCCTTAAAATCACTAAACACAACAAAATAAAGTTTCTTTTAAAGAATAAACAGCAATAGAAAAAATTGTTTTGAAAATGAACTTTTAAAAAGTTGCGCGATAAAACGCAGAGATAATAGCACATTACTATTTTGTACATTATAACACCCTGTAATTTTCATTAGGATGAACCTTTTGAGGTCCGGTTTGCGGCATTGTATTCTACTTACAGAGACCTTTAATTTGATGTGCATATCAACCTATGCTTACATTTAAGAATCTCGGCTTACTCCTCGTGGACCGTCCCCCATTGGAGGTGGAGAGTCAATGAACCCATGAAAAACAAGATAATAGGTCTAACGAATATGTACGGAGTTTAAATCTCCTAACTTATACGGTTAAAAAATAGGGGGGGAAGGGACTATAAAACTCACCTTGTATACAAGAATAACACGTAAAACAAATTTTCATTCTGAAATACTTACTACTAATTATAAAATATTAATTTTATATTTTGTTCATTTTCATGGATACATACCATATTCTCTCTGTGTTTCAAATAGTTATCACGGAAGTATTATCTAATTTTTATTACAGATGGCAATTAAGAATTCAAAGAATATAGTTTGTTTTGATACTCGAAATTAATTTTCTTTGACATTGTGGGGTGTCAAACTTACAGCCGCTGAAGGAAACAAACAAGCGCAGTTAGCTATACAATTACAAACGGAAACCACAAAGCACAATCCATCGGCAAGAGCCACATCCATATAATGCTAGATTTTTACCTCTGTCTTTTATGCTGAAGTAGATTGTAATTGATGGAAGTTGATGGTTTTTACAGAAGTAGGATTTTTAGAACATATATTTTTTCACAGAACAACTTTGCAAGCTGTGGTGCCGGAAATTCCTTTGAGCCAGAAGTGCTCTTACGCGCGTAAAAAATGAAGTACGAACAAGTCGCAATTTGACTGAATCTCTGATGCTTTCAAACCTTAAATTAATATAAGAAAAAATTTAGTTATAAGACGCAAGTTTTTCCTTTTTAATTCATTACAGAATTTTCAGGATAATATTTGCCTACATTACAAGGTTTTACAATCTTGGATTATGAAAATTATTAAAAGAATATATGTAACTATTGTCTAAGCTGTTTTTATGTAAATTCTTACAATGCATTCACTTTATATTATAAATAATCAATTATAAAACGGTTTCATAATATTTATAAAATAGTTTTAAACAGAAAATGTCTTCAAACCTAGCACTTTGATAGTACATTATCTTCCCGGTTATTTTTTATCTACTGAGTTCTATGATTTAAAAACAATGTAAACGTAACTATAACTTGTTTTCCGGTTCACACTGTATCGCATACTTTGCTTGCACCATCCTATTCCTAAAATATTTTTGCCTTTGATAGCCACCGATATTCAACAGATTTTAAACTACAACAATGTGTTCATGTAGTTTCAATCGGAAGACTTGCATATTGTATATATCATTGTATATGTATATAGCATTGGATCCAAGAACTAAAAGAGAATCCGTAGTATGATCTAATCAAAATTAAAACAAATTACATAATGATTAACATTTCTATTTATTTGCTCATTAAAATTTAAAATTAAAATAAAGAAAAATCTTTACCAACTAATCTAAAGTTAACACCAAAAAGCTTTATAGGTCACTTTGAAAGCGGAAAAGCGAAAGTTGTCAATGGTGGTGTTTTCATTAAAACGTTTGATGGTGGATGTGGTGGTGGAAAGGGACTAAGAGGGGAGGAATTTGTGATTCTCCTTCGCTGTTTATAACATCACCACCAGACTAACTGTTCTTTTATCTCGGAGTGTATATTTATTAGTCAACACGTTTGAAAGAATATAAAAAAGAGAAATCGTATATTTGAAAATGCTTTTTACAGACCATAGATATTGTATTATCATGTCTGAAAATTCACATACTGTAATTTTAAAAGGCACCCATATTGGTAATTTATTGGTTTACATAATATGTCGTTATTTTGTTTACTTCTCACAAGGATAAAGTTTCTTAGTCTGTAACTTAGAAATGTGGGTGCTAAGTTCCAGTAGTAGTATTACTCTAAGGATCGCTTTCATGGACCACTGATTAGTTTTCGATGGAAAACTCATAAAACATTTGACATCATAGATCACACTGCTAGATTTCCATAAATTACTTTACTCTTATTAACCAAAAGACAAATTTTAGACCTAATAGTTTATTTTAAACTTATTACTTTTGGAAACCACTTATGGGAGGGAGATATTTGGGTTTATTCTTTATATTTCATATCAAAATTAGAAGCAAAATCTAACATCGTCTATTAAAAGAACAAGCACTAATTTTAGGAATATTTACTTCTAGAAAGGATATTTCTCTTATTTTATTCAGAGCTCTTAAACGGCTATAACCTTCTGCATCTTTTTTTCCAATAGCCATTGTAAGGGATTAGATAGTTAAATTTTGTTAGGAAAGTTTGATTGATGCTTTTTGTAATTAAAACTGTTTTGAAAATGTAAAGTAATTTGAGATTTTTTCTTAATTCCCTTTACACATAAAACGTTATATTAGAAATACGCTTTGTTTACTCTAGCAGACTTCTTTCGAGAAAAGTCTATATTATTTAACTTTATATAACAATTCCAACTCATATGACTGTTTAAGATGCTTGGAGGCTCAATCTTATAGTCTAAACTTAAACTTGCAACAAATAGCCAATTCTTTGTTTGAAGGTTATTTTTGACGATGGAAGGATTGTGAAGGTAACAGGATTTTTTCCGGACATTTGCCATCGTTTCAGTGAAACAAGAAATCAGTAACACTACGTTTTTTTGTCTGCCGTGACGATTACCATTGGCTAGCGACCACTGGTCAGTCGTATGTGGTTAGTAAACGAATGAAAAACGTATTGTGACCTGCATTCCGTTGTTCAGTTTTAATGATTAGTGTTGTGTATAGTTTTTTATTAAGGGCATGTTTATAGAGTTAGTGAAGTTGACAAACAACATGGTGGTTGTGATTCCTGACTTAGGCGTGCCACAACGCTTTGGTAAGATTTGTTTATTTTAACCTAGTTTGTAATTATGTATTAGGTTAGTTCTTTACCTGAAGAAGAGATCAGATTGCAGATCTCGAAACGTAGTATCACTGATTTCTTGTTTCACTGAACGATGGCAAATGTCCGGAAAATCCTGTTTCCTTCAAAATAGCCAATATCTGTTGAAAAATGTCTTATCTTCTAATAATCGTACTCTCTTTATTTCCAATTTCTAACAGTCTTTGATATAATAATATTTTAATTATTATTCATTTATATATACAACTTTTAAGGGATTTGACTTTATTTGCTCTCAGTTATTTATAATATTAAAAAATTGATTATGAAAAGAAGTTGTATTTTTTCCATAATTTGCATTTTAGTTGAAACAAAATTATTAGGCTAATAATGTATCAATAAAATTCTCGGAAACTTTTATTCACAAGAAACAACTTGGGAATTTTTACTAAAACAAAACCAATCACTTCTTGCCAGGAATCTTTTGCCTGAACGAAGTATTTTAGCTTTTCAAATTCTGCCCTTTATAGTGCTCTGGGGAAGTAATGAAACAAAGTTGAAAGCGAGCTCTTTGTTAAAGGCTCTCATTTTAAATCTTCCACCAAGAGTACTTTTATATTTATAAGCCCTTTTGAACTGAATAAGCTCTGAGCTGTTAAAAGAAACAATAATCAACGTACTTTTAGAAAAATTCAACCAATACATTTCGTTTTCAAAATGGAAAGGCTGTTATTAAGTAACTGGTTCTTTATTTGTTCAACCTTGATTTATTTCAATGTTTACCAGCTTCACGTGTATTTTAAATTATTTTCCGACAGTGTTATGAAAGTTTCATGGATAAAACCATTTTAAAATATTATTCTGGGATAATCGATGATAGCTACATTCTAACATGTTTTGGATCAATAATTAATCCATTCAATCTTTAAGTTTATGAATTTCACCACAGTTTCTCTGTAATTTATATGAGATGTGTCACTTAAATTAATAAGAAAAGTCTTCCAAACTTTTTGAGTGAAATATATTATTTAGCTTCATGGGCTATTGTACTAATCAGTACGTGAACCTAATATTTTCCTTCTTAATGGTAAATACGACAACGTAGAATTATACCTAACATTGACTTTGATGAATGTGTATGTCAGTTACCTTATGTACTTTTGAACTGAATATCAGAATCTAAACTGGATTTAATAAATGATAATAACGTATACTATTGTTATATTTATGAATATATTGTTACTTAATATTATGGTTTTTAGTTTGACAGTGTTAGGCACTCGAGTAGTTTCAAAGAAATGATGAGAACCCTTGTGGCACAGATCTAAATGTCTGTAGCAAAACATTTTATTCTGATAAATATTTCCAGTGAAATACAGGTACATCATCTACAGGTTTATTTGGAATTCGGATGAGTAATCCTTATAAATATTTTACCTGCTTTTGAAAGATAATAATATTGGGCTGAAGTCTAAAGTTCGAGTCTGTAAACATTCCTTAATATGCATATTTAAGATATCTGACATAGTTTAGAACTAAGGATATCTGTATAATGGAATCTATAATTTTCCTATGCCCCAAGTTTAGTAGCAAGAAATAAATAACCTATTTTCTACAATTATGTATATGTAATTTAATAAATAATGCATAAGCTAGATACATAATTACGGTTAAGAGTTTTTAAAAGGTTCGTAGTTAAATTATACATCAGAAAGTATCAGTACAAAATATTTTAAGCAATTTACAATTTGCAGTATTTTTTTTTATTACAAATTATTCTATTATATAACATAAACACTAGAAAGAAGTTTAAGAGGTTTTAAAGAAGTATAAATCCATAATTGTATTAAATTTATCAAATCATTACCTAAAACATTATCAAAATCATCAATCTGCCTAAAATCTTATTATACAGGTATGTTACTTTTAAGTGTATTAATGTTTTTCGATATTTATTCATTCTTGAATTTTATCGTTACCATAATGATTACCCATTAGACCCATATAATCATTTTCACTAATACTCAGCTATATCACATGAAGTGACATACACCATCGTCTAACTTAGTTTTGGTTATATAAAAATAAATAACAATTCTACCTTTCATATTTATGAAACAGCAGTATGGGTTGATAAATTTCTTACAGCGTTGAAAGCTTAAAATAATTGCTTAAAATTAAAAGTAATAAATGATATTATATTGACATTATCAAACTTTCAGAAATGTTGTGCTTGTGTTAAAAGACATTTTTAAAAATTTTTTAATAAACGTTTTAATGAAAAAGTTGCGTAACCCAACAAATTTATAACCAGAATAAATCATAATCACTGAATTGGAGAACTTTAATCCACAGACGCAGCTGCAGACATGTTATAATAACTATGTTACATCAGAGCTCGAATAATTTTCTAACTTTCCTGTTTCAAAAGTAGACAACCGGAAAAGTTTCTTTCCACACCAGTGGATATTCAGGAACATTGCGCGTGCATTCTTTTAATAAAATTTCCTCTTTGTTAGCTATTAAATATTTTTTTTAAATTATTATCATTATGTTTTCATGATATAGGGCTATATATTAAAATTAACATTTATAAATTAATCCGTCAATGGTTGTTCACAACATATTTGAAAATTATTCAGTAATGTTTAAGGACGTAAGGTAACTTCATCAATCTTTATATAATATACTTTTAAAATGTTATTTAACACTAAGAAAAAATTACTTTTAAAACCTTGTTCAACACTATCCAATAATATTCTAACTAATTTTCTCTAAAAATCGTTTTAAAAAAACAATGTTTTGATGTTCAACAGATAGCGCTTTACAATTCCATGGTGTATATCATCTTAAAATGTGAACCACAATAGCCTCAGCATATACATGACTTATTGAAAATGTAATAAATAATTTCCTATGAATAAAATATTTAGCAATAATTTAACGGGCATAATTATGCGATGTATTAAAGAATAAAATGAATGGTACACGTTGTATATTGTTCTAGTTTTATATATATATATTATATATATATATATATATATATATAAATTATATATATAAATTAATATGAACTATGATTTATTATTTGTTCGTAATAATTTACGACGCTCCGATCAGCTTTTTATGAGAACTGTCTTTGTTACTGTTACTACTTACAGTAGAGTAATTAAATTTGCAAAAACATTCTACCAAATACTTGGTATTTGTCGTACATTAATATATTATTATAAATTATATAATACTTTGACTTATTCCATTCTTTTTATTTCAAAATGACAATTATCGTGGAGATTTCTTGTTTGGTAATACAAAAAAATGTTAGAAGTGAATTAATCACTAATATAAATCACTAATGTAAATCGTACTAACATTATAAAAGTCAAAAACAATTTTGGTCCTGAAAATGTTTTATGTAAGCATGAAAAAATCTTGATTAGGTTTTTGCGTTTATTCATACCATAAAGCATATACTCAATAGATACATTGAAAATGAAAACTTGATTATTATTTGCTTTTAGATGCCATAATCACGTCTCTGATTTCATATTATACTAAACGTGTTATAGGAGAATGATATTATCGCAATGGCTTTTTACCCCACGCGATAAATCTACGACTGCCGTATTTTATATAGAACCTGTTTTTGGATAGCGAATCTTTTAAAACAGAATCATGCATGAACGTTTCCTTAATTGATCTGATTTGCAGGATTTAAATAGTTTACATGTTGTATAAACAATAAGTATAAACATTATAAATTATAATTTAGGGCTGATCGAAGAGTAACGTGATTGGATATTTCAAATAAAATAAAGGGGAATATAAGAATCTGAAACCACACGCTATTGTTCGATCCATCGCAATTAAATATCGTTATGTTTTTCCTTTTCAAGAATATTATTTTTTGTTGATGTAAAAACCCAACAATAATTGTATATACGTACTGTTAATTTATGTATGCTATTTCCACAAAGATATTTTAATGCTTCCTTTAAGACATCTTTCTAATATTAAAGAGAGGAGACTTTTTAGTAAAAGGAAACCCGCTACCAAGTACAACAACGTCCCTATAATGTTAATTTATTATAGTGAATGTTGCAAATAGGGAATGTTTTTTAATGTAATTATTTATTTAACACGAGAAAGAATGAACTAATTTATTCTTTTGTCAGTTTAAACTTTTGTTTTATTTGTAAATATATAAACAAGATTATTTAACACTTTTTCTCACTTTTTCTCACCTTCGCCAATTCAAAATATACAACTGCTATTTTCAGTGTCCATAAAATTGAAGCTATATATTTATAATATTATTAACAGAATTTTATCAGAATACAGTCACTGAAAATTTGTCAGAGTTACATTAGTAATTTCAAAACAAATTTTGACCCAGCCAGTCAGCTTGTCAAACTGTGTAACAAACGCTAAGACCCATATGGTGTGACAGGAGGGTATTGAAAGTCAGTGAACCGGAACAGCCAGTCTTTAATAGAAAGGAACGTCTCTGGTCACCTGTTTTTCTCCGTTTAATGAATTTTCCTAGCATTTCTTAACATTGCTTACTAAATAAACCCAATTGACTATGGACATGAAAAACTATATGTTCCACAGTTTAAATAATAGTAAATAATACATTCTGCAACTACAAATATAGTTTTCGTGAATATTAAAAAAAGCCATTTGCGTGAATAAAAAGCGTGTAGAATGAAGTTAAGATCTCCGTTTGCTTTGAGATCAATAACAGAGTGTCATGGCGATATTGCCTCTCGTGTCTAATATTGGGTTTTGATATTGCGTGACATTTCAGTGACTGCTAACTGTGCAAGTGACGAATATAACCATTGCGAAAACACACTGACAATTTGAGTAGGTATATAAGTGACATGTAATCATATAATAATTTTTGTACAATAATTCTTGTAATCTGTTTCTCCTCACATACAAATAAGGAAAGTTTTGTTAATTACTTTATAAATTAATTTGAAATAATGAAAGTGTATACTTGTTTTAATGTAAACTTTATAATTTCTAATTAGTTTGCAATATTACAGCATCGTTTTAGTTTTATATAAAATCGTTCAATCACAAATTACATAAGGTTAACTATACAAGGGAGGAGGTCAATGTTGTATTCTTTTAATCTTGTAAGTAGGCTTTACCTTCACTTCTTATACTTATTTAAAGTGTATAAGTATCCTTTGTGTGTTATATACATAATATAATCTTGTAATTTTAAACGCGTTAAGGTGCTTACAAAAATATCTATTTTATTGAATATTTAATGTTAAGTTTGCCACAAATTTGGACATAGCGTTAATTAATATATGTAAATATAAATTAGTTTACTATTAGAAAAATTTTTGATTTTAGTTCTCCAACATACTAAAAACTCTCTGGTTAAGAAAAGTTACTTACAACTTCATTAACAATACGTTTGAACTAATTTGCGGAGATCCAGTATGCGATAATATCATACCTCAATGTTTTGTATTGGTCTAAATTTTAACACATTTTGTGTGATCCTCTGATCTTATATAGTTTGTTAATGGTTTAGAGGTGTGACATTAAAATTTAAGGAATACTGCTTATAACTGAGCCATGAAGCACACCATTCTACGGTGGTAGGTGGTGTACTAGACTAAAGAGCTTCTAATGAACTGAATAATACGCTATTCTCTGCAGAAGTAGAATAAAGAGCAAATTCGATTGCTCACTATTAGCCAAATCCTATGGAGTCTAACGAACTCGATTTTACCGACAAGAAAAATGATTCATTAAAAATTAAAAATTTATAGGACGTTTATTTTGAAAGTTTTGTGTGCACAGGCAGACAATTTTCCTTCCTTGAAAACATTTGCAGATTCTCAAATGATAGTTCTCACAAACGTATAACTTCGTGAATAAGACCCAGATTTTCGCCTTTTTGAAAATGACATATTTTGATTTTATTTATATTAAAATTTTTAGGCATTAAAATAAGATAATGTTGTTATATTGACCAAGCACAATTGTATGTATTCAATTCTATCGATTATTAGGATTGCTTTTTTCAAACTTATGGATATGCTAAGTTATTAAAAAAATTTCGTTGAACATTTATTGTCCAATATTAAAACAACATCTTTGAAACGAAGTCTTGTGACAAGTACACTCGTATTTGAATTTGGTAATGGCCTTGTTTATGTCTACAGAAACAATGATGTAGGATATAATCCGTGTCGAGATCGGACCACACCACATATTTCTATGCACTTTACCACGTTAAATCTGGCCAGGAAAGGGAATGCTGTTAATGTTTAAATTTGGTACTGTGAATATATTTTGGTTTATAATTGATTATAAAGAATAATAATAATGAGATGAAAGCTGTACATCTAAAAAAACTTGCGAACAAATACAAAATTCTAGCATAACATATTTTACGAAACAAATTATTACGTTAAAACTGAATACAAACTTCGGAACTAACATAATACCCACCCCTACACTGCTTACTTACTTTGATATGAAAAAATGTAAAAGAAAATTAAATATACGAAAGGATTTTTATTGCCTGAAAGTACAAAAACAAATTATCAAG
This sequence comes from Homalodisca vitripennis, assembly GCF_021130785.1. Lineage (NCBI taxonomy): Eukaryota > Metazoa > Arthropoda > Insecta > Hemiptera > Cicadellidae > Homalodisca > Homalodisca vitripennis. Next base: position 17,717 of record NW_025782910.1, on the reverse strand, counting down.
GTAGGGTAAGAATGAGAGGACCAACTATAATACACCCTTTTATTCATTTTTGTGAATTGATTGAAAGGTTCATGATACCAGATCAGAAGTTAATTTCTAGGTACACTCACATTGCGTTGTAATAACGTTGCAGACTTCAAAGTGATAAATGAAGGCATGTAATCTTTGGGCAATAGATCTTTACTATCGGTATATATAATGTATATTAATCTGAATATAAATATTAGTTTTTGGATAAAATGTGCTAAATTTCCAGAAAAAGTATAGATCAATTGAAATACAACATGATGTATAGCTTAATTCACGTTTTTCACTAATCCTTTACAAACCTTCCTCAAAAAGTGCATTAGAGCTACAAGTGACTAGTTAATTTATAAATAAATGTGTATGAAGTTTTACTACCACATGTGAAACAGTTTTTGAGCTGGAACCACTGACGCTCAATAAAGTGTACAGTTTTACAATTCTTTCTGGAATTTTATACTTTATAATGTATACTAGAAAGACAAATGTAGTTTAAAAATTATAAATAATAAGATTTATTAAATGTATTATAAGAAATAGAATGTTAAAAAGATTTTATTGATGTTTTAGTTAGCGTTAATAGGACTATTCAAGGGCAATTTTGTACTATTTTATATATTTTTAAACCATGGTCCTTGATCGCGCATCAATATACGAGGGTAATTCGGAAAGTAAGGTCCGTTGTTTATTTAAAAAAAACCACAACAGATTTTTTCAAAAAACTTGTTTTTATTTCATTCCTGACATCAATCACTATTTTTTCTACATAATTTCCACTTTTTTTTTAAACACTTGTCATAACGATCTGCAAGTTTTTGAATGCCGGTGTCATAGAAGTCGGCCGCCGTCGTCGAGTGACGACGCAAATGCCGCGACGTCGAGTGACGACGCAAATGCCGGCGACGTCGCGTCGAGTGACGCCACTCCATCGACGCGTTTCGTTTTTGGGTTATGTGGGAAACCCATGTCTCATCACCCGTCACAATGTGGTCTAAAAGGTTATCCACCTTCCTGATGATATTGGATCCAAAAATTCCAAGAGCAATACCCATCTACTTCTTTTTGTGTTCCTCAGTAAGCACCTGGGAACCCAACGTGAGCACAATTTGCGAAAATCCAAAATCTCAGAAACAATTTTAAACAATGTGGTTCTACTCACGTTTGGAAATTCTATTGATAATGAAGAAACAGTGAATCGCCGATTTTCACGAATTGTTTCAATCGACGGCTTTCATCAACCAAATCTTCGGTGATCACTGAAGGCCGACCAGATCGTGGTTCGTCATGGACATTTTCCCGTCCATCGTTAAAAAAGCTCTCACCCACTTCCGTACTTTGCTGTCACTCATTGCATTTGGACCGTACACTTCACTTATCTGTCGATGAATTATCCGCTGCTGAAACGTCCCTTGCTGTCAAAAAACCGTATCACAGAGACCGTATTTCACAGTCGGCGGACGTTAAATAGTTTTAAAACATTTTAAAAAAGGCACAGAAAACAGCAGACTACAACGATTTCACTACTGCAAATGGCGTCGTTCTGCGCGCAATGTATGCCGGGAGTCAAGCCGCATGCGCATTTCGCTGGCTCGCTTAGTTTGTCTGGTTTAACGTGAATCGGACCTTACTTTCCGAATTACCCTCGTATTTGAGATAGAGGAGAAATTAGCGTGATGATATTTACTAAAACTTCAAAATTCAATGAACCAAAAAGATTTAAATTCAGTTTTTAAAACAGTTACTGGTAAATTCATGATGTGACAAATACTTTATTGCGTTATGGGGCTGTCTTAATGATAATTGGACATTTTGCATGAAATTTTTACAAAAAATTAGGATATTCTCGTACAATTTAAACAGTCAATAACTTTTTTAACTGACTAACTGCTTACACTAATAAAGTTTTCAATCCCTCGGAATACAGATCCCTTTTGGTTTTTGCGTTTTCCAAGCATCACAAGAATATAAATGTCCTACACATTTTTTATTACGCACTCTTTGTAATTTTTAAATAAATTGATATTGTACGGATAGTACCAAATATATTTATATATATTGTAATCGTTCGGGTATTGCAGTTTCTCTTTCTCGTAGATGATTTTTACCTTATATCTTTACACATCTTGGCAACATTGGAAATTATTTAATGATTCAGATTTGTAATGCCATTAAGCCATAATGGAGAGGGTCACATTCTAGCAGTTCATGAAATTAAAAAAGTATACTATAAAGAATATGTATTATATATATTTTTATTTTTATACATTAAATTTAAGATTTGTTTCTTGGATGCTGCAGCTAGTAGAAGTAGCAGGGAATTAACAGGTAACTAACTAACCAAAAAAGGCCTCGATATTCTATAGCTTATGAGAATTTGAACAGGGTTGCGTTTTGAGCACACTCTTTTTTTTAAAAACAAAGAAAATTGAAGATAAAGTTAACCCGATAACAATAAACGGATGCGAGCTGCAAAATTGATGAGTTTTGGTTATTTCAAAGGAATTGCAAGCTAAATAAACACACAAATTAGCCTGGTTTTAGATAAGATATCCCCCAGTAAATATTTTCAGAATGGAAAGAAAACGCTCTATATCACCTGTTTGTAGAATGTGATTAATTGCAAATATAAGACACAATATTCCAAAATGACACCAATTTGGATTAAATGAGATATACAATGTCAACTCCAATCAATTTTGGGAACACAATAAACGTTTAAGGTAAGGAGATATATTTCTTTTTCCTTCAACCCAATAGAGTTTATTTCTGATATACACAAAAAAAAGATTACACTCAGAATATATGTTCAATGCGAAAATCAATCTTATAGTTAATGACAATGTTTACAACTAATTACTTAAGTAAAATTACTTAACGCAGTGTTGAATTTAATAAGTATTGTGCCCAAGTAATTTAACTCGTTTTCTTTCAAATGCAAATAAGGTTTTTACAAGTTCAATATTTAAATTGTATTCAGAAAGTTAATCTGCTAACATAATTTAGTTTATTGTTATTAAATTAAAGTACAATTGATTTATCAAAGTTTACTTTACTATACTACGAATCTGCACTTTACTGACAGATTTGAAGTATAATATTGCTGTGCGAAGTGAACACATAAAACCAGAGCACAATGTACGTACGATATTAGGAAGCGTGCAATACAGAATATTCCCGGCCAGGATATGTATGTGACACAGGAGAGTCGTTTATATAATGTGAGCAATCACAATCGTATTGTACTGCTGCCACTACATACAATACATAGATCAAGATAGGTAGGTACCTGAGTAATGTAGGGGAAGACACATAAAGCAATATATTTATGTTTTAAAAACTGGCCAACAGCAACTACATTATTTAATTAGAAACAATATTATCTACTTTTTCAAAACATAGGGAATCGGGGAAAACATTCCGACACAGTATAAACATAGAATAATATGGATAATAAATACCATAAATATATGTCATAAGCACCGTCCACCATGTGGGCGACTAGATTGTATTAAGTAACTTTTGATTTAGATGCACTCCAAAGATATGTTTTAAATTACTTATTCCAAATCATAAGATATAATGGAAAAACAAAAGTTGTTTTGCAAAGTTTTGCAGTTGTTTTAGCGTACTTAATTTGCTTACTTGAATTTATAATAGTAAAACATTTTCGTTTCTAATGTAAATACAGTGGTTTTCTCTTAATATACCGACACAACGGAAGATCAAGGCACTCGACAAAACATAACGAAAAATTAATTGTACAGACAGGCAGAAGTTCGGACGCAATGTTCTTTGACCTTTTGTCCCAACTTTAATAGAGATCTTTTTTAGACCAAGAAGTACATTGACACCGTTTATATAAATAGAATAAATAGGTAAAATAGAATAAATAGAATATTGGGCTATCGAGGTTTTTATTGTATCTAAAAAAAAAAGAATTAAAACCTAGCCTTTCTCAGCAATCGTAAGTGTATAACTGTCGCAACTTTCAACAGTGAACTTTTTGTCGTCGGATTTTCGGCAGTGATTTATCTTACTAAAGACCTTAAATTTGATGCATCACGTGACTTAAGCTCTCATATGAGAATTCTTGTAGGTCGTCCCATAATACGGTTACAAATAAGATATTTACTACTAAACAGCACACTGATAAACCCTTTAAGTCAACACATATTGCATGATGTACAAGATTTATCCAGATGTACTAATTTTTACTGTTCATAGTTTATGATAACGCACTAGCATGGAGATACTCAAGTAAAACATCTATATCCTTGTTATTGCATATTATAAAATAATTATAATCAGTTACTAGAGATATTTTGCCATTAACAGAGCTACTGAATATTTTATTCTCATATCCATGATATTAGATGATGAACAGTTTTCTACTATGTAAATATAATTGATAAGTGCCAATTTTATAGTTGGAATACTTTATAAAGAGTTTCAGTTAATACTGTCACTGTGATTCTTCTTGTGATAGCAAAAATACTTCACCGTGAAATTATGTGCCATTTACTTTGAATAATGTAAATGGAGGATTACTGCATTTGAAGTATTTGTAACTGGCTGAGCATTAGGGAATCCTTTTACTCGGAAATCGGTGGTGGGGTCTGGAAAACGTTTATTTATGTCCACTTGTCCGCAAGATATCTCAAAAAACAAAGTCACCTTTGTTATTGCGCACGAAGCTTTATTTATACATGAGGAACATTGAATATGATTATGATGCTATTAATTCTATTGAAACTTATAGATAACCATGATAAGGTATATTTTCAACGAGAAAATAGCGGAATAAGTATATTTGTGAGCAAAATGAATAGTCCCATATGATATTTAATTATTTTCCGTATTAACACATTTAGCATAACTATACTAAGGCATACAATATCATTTTATAGTGACTGGGTGTGTGGGAATTTTATTATTTAAATATTGATATGGGATCTGATTTAATAAACATATTTTAAAGTGCAATAACTATTTTCCTTATGAAAATACATTTCCCAATATATTACAACTTAATTAAATTTAATTTCTTAAGAGATAATTGAACTAGATACATATATAATACTAATCGAAACCTTAATTTAGTATTATATTTCACCTGTGATACATTAATAACTGGTAGATACCGATATAATTTATATAACATGCTATTATCGAATTCAGAATTGTAACATTTTTAATTTGTAATGGAATTTTATAATTTTAATAGACACTAAGTAATTAAGAATTAAAAATTACATAATTTTATAGCTTCAGAAAATGTATTCATAGCTACTTTAATCGCGATTTTGATTAATGATGTTTGAAATATCTGATATTAATGATTCCTACTAAGATAATGAAATATCAATCTGTGGACTCTGGTGTGAAGCTGGGCGATGCAATTCGCTATACAATACAGTTTATCTATGCTTTAAATCCACGTGAGATTTCACCAATCAATATTCAGTTAAAAGTTGGCGCATCAATAATTCTTCTGCATTATCTGATTCCCCCAAGCCTTTGCAATGGCTTATATCAGCAGGACAAAATTTTTGACTCAGAAACTAATAAATAAGCCACTTTCACACACTGTGGTGCGGGACAAAAAAGTTTTTCACTACAAAATCTTTTTATAATTGAAAATCATAAATAATCGTCTTCGGATAAATGCCTACTAATTTCAATCCACAGAAACTGTTGCATATAGCAGAAGGAGATAATTATTACCGTGTAGGGTGTTTTCTCTGTGTATGAAAAACAATGTGAGATTCCAAAGTAATATTTTTATATTTCATGATCAAAACATTTTTCAGCGTTATTTCCAAAAAGTTTCAAGCTTTCCTGAAAAATGTATTGAATGAACCATGTTCACAGGCTGTGCTCCAAAAGTAACCATTTTCATTCCTGGAATCCCATCAAACCTCCCTAATATTATTTTCAGTTTAAACAGCTGCAGTTTTTTAATTAAAGTACAGTTTCACTTTCAGTATTAGAAAGACGCAATTGAATGTTGAAATGTGACCTATTTATATGTGAGACCCCCTGAAATTCTCTTTAGATTGAAGTACGAGGAGTAAACGTCACCGCTTATGAAAGTGTTAACTTTTTGTCCACAAGTTCACTAGCTGAAGCTTAATTCTCCTTTCGGTCTAATAAAACTATTATTTTATCTCCGTCATTGTTACACAATTAATTTATGTACTATTATGGTGTAGTGAACTACGGGTTCTTTCAGATAAATGCATTTATATACAGATACATTAAATGTTTGAAAAAAATATTTGCTATATATTGTTGTATATGCAAAACATAGTAGATATATATAAGTTTCTGTAAACACGCTGATGTAACTCAAGTTTAGAGAGAGGAAAAAAGGAAACATTTCTCTCTAAATTCTAATGTAATATAACCAACTATCCCGACAGCTGCTGATTAAACTCTGCACCATCTCTCACATTTCACTTAGTATAAAGCAACAAGAGCTCATCTCTGTGTAGTTCTGCCTTGCCTTCAATTCAGAAATCTTCATATGAGCGCAATAGTTCAACATAACAATAAGTAAATGTGACCTATTTTTATTTACCAAAATACTATTTGTAATGTATTTTTGGAGATGGTTTAAAGAAGTGACTATAATGAAGAGCAAAATTTTGAGCAGAAAACGATGAAATGTTTGAAACGAAGATAAATTGGTTATTTAAACATAAATTGTTTTCAACATTTTTAATTCATCCCTTAAAAACAGAATGTATGTTATCCCTTCAAATTCCATTCATTTTACTCAAGTTATGATTGTTTAACTTATAGTGGTTTTCACTCCTTCCAAATCTTTGGATTACCGACATTGTTTAGTGGAAGAAGTGGAAGAGAAACCCAGTTTCTTAGTGAATATGTGTGATGAACATAGTTTCTCCAGTTTTAAAAATATATTTGCTTTCTATTAAGTACGCTCCAAAGAAGCAATGAATGTAGGATAAGGTGAATGGATCATGACTGATTTTAGCATTTAGTTATTTAATGCATCATACCTGGTTTAGTCATTGATAAAAGCTTATCTCTCAAACCAGTGTTCATACTAAATTAACCTGAATTATTATAAACTTTAAAGTGTCAAATATCATATATAAAGGATGAAATCAATCTTTAGGAACGATGACGGAAGTTCTGTGAGTTTATGTAATAATGCCTGATATTTATTTCAAGATTAAGGCCTAATTACAGTTCCAACATGGCCGATAAAGTAAAGTCATGTACGAAAGTAGTGAAATAAGGCATTGATCTAGACTGATCTAGGCATTTTGTCTCGAGAAGGAACCTCATTAGAATTTAGTTTTCATATTATATTGCTTTTAAAGCCACTGCTTTAAATGGATTTCTGATATTGAAGACGCTTAAACAAAAATTCTTTTTAAAACCTACTATTTCCTTTATGCAGCTTTATGTAACAATATTTATTAAACAGTTTAGGCAGGATTTCTTGCTATTACATGCAACAACCGCTATTATATATGATATGCTATATTAACGATAAGGATATTGCATAGAAATTAATTCAATGCAAATGTAAATGCAACCCGTGATAATTGAATGTAGAGGTTAAAATAATTCGACTTTTTAAAATGTTCTTATAACTCAATTTATTAGAATAATCATATTATTTACTAAAATATGTTGGATTGTATCTTTCCAAAGTTAGTTGATAGTCAATGGATGGTGCTAACAAGTTACATATCTTCGGTTTTAGCCATTCTGCAGTAATACAAAATAGCCCATTGCACAATCATCTGATACTGATAAACACATAAGTCACAGTTTTTGTCTTTCAAATAATTTACCCTATTTTTAAATATATTATCTATACTGTATAAGTTGTAAACAAATCGGAAGATGTCATAATTTTGGAAGTTATTTCTTTCAAAATTTGTCTTAGTTGCATTGATTTTATTTATTGGAAACAATTTGGAAAGTTTTACATTAACACAATAAAAGTTTTATGTGAATGACTATACTACTGTGTACTTTATATAGTTAGATTGCCTGATAGGCAATCGCTATACTCCACCACATTACGATAGATTGACTCAACGGAAGCTTTGACTTTTACAAAATGTACACAGGACTAACCATTATAAACCTCTCCACAAGTGTGTGCTCGTTTGCGAGTCAGTGCCTCCCGCCAGAGCCTCTATTATTCTCAATTTACTATTGTAATTTATTGCAAGTGAAAAAATTGTCCTTCAGAGAGAATAATTTACCCACCCCACTTCATAACTCTTAACTGCATTCGTTTCCCTATTTTAATGACCTTTATAATTATACTCGTATTTGCTACTATGTAACAAATTACTAATGTTGAAATATTGGTCAAACATTTTCAATCTGGGAACCTACCTGCCCTTCTTTGAGCTTTGCATGTACAAAACATCCATGTAAAATGTAGACAGAATTTGATTTAAAATAATATTATTTTTCTTAGAAGCGGTAAAGCATCAATGTAAGTATTTATTAAACGAATATAAGTATACAAAACGAGACCTACTCAGTCGGCTTAATGATGTTTCGATGGAAAATATAAAATAATAAGTAGAAGAAGTGAATATATTTAAATTCTCGAAACGATATCTCTTGATAACATTTAACGACAGTAAATGTTAAAAGCCCATTATCGTTTCAAATGATCCATCATAAATATTAGAATTTTTTTAATAAAACAGAAATATAGAGTCCTAATTCCTGTGTTTAGTGTAATACAGTGCAATTGTACGATTTGTTTATTTTACCCTGATTTATAGTTCATGTTTTTAGTTTAGTCAATGACCTGAAGAAGATATCCAATTAGAGATCTTGAAAAATAGTTTCCGATTTTGTTTCATCGAACAGTGTTCAACCACTGCCCAATAACATATCACTGTTACTGTCACAAGGAATTGTGTTATCTTTAATAAATCTACATGTCATCTCATGATATTACATTGATTTGTAGTAAGAATTACGAGGCTTGGAAAACTAAAACAGACATAGCAATCTGTACTAATATGTAAGAATCTAATATTATCTCTCACCTACTTGAAGGAGCCTGTCGTCTTTTCGTTTGCTTTGTGCGAAATCTTCAACTATAAATATTTTTTGTGTATTTATGTGTACTATATAAGTGTACTGTACTAGATTAGTACATATTTAAGTAAATGTATTAGCATCTAAATAAACATTGAACATAATACACTACACTGAGAAAAAATTAAAATACATTCAATATGAGTTGATATGAAATTATTAGAAAAACTTTAACAATTACCGCAATCTTGGGACCTAATCAGGTATGTAAAATGATGGTTATACGGTTGTAGGCCTACTCGTAGTTTCATTGCAACTCTTGCCGTTGTCGGATATACTCTAATGTCAGACCGACCGAAACGCCAAACACAATTATATCCGAATTATACATTTTGTCTATTGGGAAGAACGGGCGCCCTTTGTCTAGCTCCATCCACCTGCTTGTCTGATTTGCATGTCATGCAAAGTCATAATAAAATATATCCGATGTCTGTCTAGATGATAATATAAGGCCTTATTTACGAAACCTTACAGAAGAAAATGCTCTATAATCAGTAGTAATTTATATCATTTTCCATTTTTAATATATCTTACAATGAGTTAGAATTTCGATCATTAACAGTATCTTAAACATCAGTTTTTAGATTTTTATCAATAATATGCTTTTTTTACAAAAATTATCTGTTTTATATTTGTTTGTGTTTATATGCTATGGCATATTTATAAAGATATTGGCTCTGCACTTAAAGAAAAATATAAATCATAGATCTCTCGGTGTTAAAGAATGATTTTGGAAAAAGTTTAATATTCGAGCTAATATTGTAATTTTCGTCTTTATTGAGGGGTTAAAACTAGGACAAAGCTTCTTAAGGCTTACAAGACAACGCTGAGTATAATATAAGTTAAAACTCACGACAAGCTGTCTGCTTATGTTAAATGGTTGTATATAAACCCTCAAAATTTGACGAGGATAATTGTAGGACGTTTATATTAGCATGAGAATACAGAGAATGCAGAAAGACACCTTGTATAAATGTACCACACTGTATTGTACTCCGCAAGGGTGTCTTCCTAGCTTCTAGTGACGAGATATGTGTTCTGTCTGCTTACGTTCTAGTGTTGTGTATAAAACTCAAGATTTACCGGAGACAGTGTGAAGAACCACTGTAGTCTTCACAGATAGGAACGAGACATATGATCCTTTACTTGGTTTTCATTGGTAATTAAAAAAATAATTCAATATTGAATAATTTATACAAAACCAACTATGTACTGAAAATTCATCAAACCACCTGTATATAATCTTCCAAGAAATACCTTTTATACTAATTACCCTTTGAACATTTGTAATAAATTTAATGTAAATAAATTCATCTGAAAAGAAGCTTACGGTTAAATGAAAAGCGATTGTAAGGAAAGTTTATATTGTTTTGATATTCTAACTACTTTGTAAAAAATATGATACATTCATGCTGAAGGGAAAATTGCCTACGGCATCTGAATATACGTATAGTAAAAATCTGCATGTAAGTTATGTATAATATGTTACCCTACCAGTCCATTTAATTTAAGAAACTCGACGTGCATAATTACAAAGACCTGTACAGGTTTCAAAGGTTTTTGAACAGCAATGTTTTTATTAAAATAATCGTGAATTAAATTTTATGTCTCAAATTAGAAATGTTTTTCTTCATTTTTTTTCGTCATTTTGCATGGCAAAGAAAGAACTGAGTTAACTAGTTAGTTAAGGCTCTTGACAGATAAACTTGTCTAACTGCGTAATAAATAAACATAGTTACTGAATAATATACGTCACTTCTTTCTCATCCTCATTAAAAACAAATTGTGTAATATGTAGTAGCTGGTCAGTTGGCCAAACTGTATAAAACGTTAAGACCATGGGATGAGAGAGGAGGATATTGACAGTCAGTGAACCGGAAGTGACAGTCTCAGTCAATAGAAAGGAACGTCACCTGAACACCTTTCTTCTCCTTTAATGACTTTTTTAGTATTCTTTAATACGACCCATTAATGAAATGGTAATACAAAATGATATGGTCTTTAACTATAAATAATATTAAATTGTTATAGTGGAAATATTAGCCAATAGCAGTAATAATGGTAAGAATATGTTTTAAATCCTGCAAGAAAAAATACGCCTAGAAGGATGTTAAGCTTGATTTTGGTTCAATAACAGTGTCAGCAATATTGCCTCTCATGTCTAGTATTGCTCTGGATATTGCCTAACATTCGAGTGACTCCTAACTATGCAAGTGATGGAAACAACCGTAACGAGAACATAATTCACATATAAATGTGTGAATAAGTATTTTTATAGTGGAAATACTAGCCAATAGCAGTTATAATGGTAAGCATATGTTTTAAATCCTGCAAGAAAAAATACGCCTAGAAGGAAGTTAAGCTTGATTTTGATTCAATAACAGAGTGTCAGCAATATTGCCTCTCATGTCTAGTATTGCTCTGGATATTGCCTAACATTCGAGTGACTCCTAACTATGCAAGTGATGGAAACAACCGTAAACGAGAACATAATTCACATATAAATGTATGAATAAGTATATGAATTTAATAAAAAGGTAGTGTTTTACAGATTTTTACTGAAGAAACCATCACTTAGTAACAAGTTATTGTATGTCCACTTTAAACTTCTTGTATATGATAGTACTCAACCTAAAGATTCAGTTAGAGCAATGTTTAGAAAATGGTGGGGGAAACTTAATTTTTTATTAACTTTTATCTAAGGTATTTCAAGTGCCACAGTTAATTTTTACTTGTGCTCCTATCAACAAAATATATACCTACAAAAAGCAACTTAGATTCAAAAACGTCTACTTTCAGCTCTTTAAATTTGCTGTCTGTCAAAATTAACTCACAGCTCGGTTTAACAAAGTGGGTTACATCACACCACCGTTTAAATATCATATTTAAGGCATTTGTGCAATCGAATATAAAAATAGATAGTACCTTTGCCTTTCAGGAACTGTAAAATTATTCAATGTTTAATAAAATTTAAATGTAAGCAAAATGTTCTAAAACTATGAGGAACGTTTCATCTTTTTTTGAACACGTCGACAGCTGCTACGGGTCAGTTAAATTTGGAATACGTATTGTAAATTTTAGAATTATGATATATTTTTAGAACCTTTCCAATGTGTCTCACCAAAAGGTTTCCAATTGAAACCTAACCTAAAATCCTAATTAAAAAAAAACCTTCCTTGGAATTCTACCAAATTTTCAAAAGGAAATTTGGCAAATAGGTCCAGCCGTTTCGCGAGTTTTAGTGAGACTAATGGTGCATCGTTAAATGTTTATATTAAGAAGATTAAGATAACTCTAAAACTAGCATTATGTTGCAATTTCAATAATTATCATTAAAATTGTATTTTAATAAGATAAAACTAGGATTCTGTTGCAATAGAATTAAGTTAATTTGTTGTAATTTCAATAATTATAATTTTCGACATCATAAATGCCATTATGGTAACGAATGGCCTGGTTAATTTAAAAGTATTGGATGATTGTGCAACTTCTTCCTACAGCAATAGTTTATTAGTACTCTGTTCTGTAAATGAGGTATGAAACATTACTTATGATGGCCTCCTAATTCAATTTGTTGGCACAGATTAGCTTAGTGAATGTTCAGTTTACTACCTTGTACTATGAATTGCAGAAGAATCAACTCTAACACCCTGGCAGGCTAGTATTCCCTGTAACGGTTAGAATTTAATGAGGCTCTACATAAATTATCCTCCGACATAATCTAATATTACCGCCACAGGTGGATGTTATTACACCAAGTCTCCTGTGCCTGTTGGTATTCGCAATAACTGCAATAACTCTTTAGGATTCTTAATAAACATCCACTTAATTTAATGTCTTTCTAAATGTGTTTCTAAAGTGTATTTTACAGAGTGCTCAAGCAATGCAAGAATAGCACGGGATTAAAAATTTGATCGAGTTTTTTATTTGAAAGAAACTTGATTATTTCACAAATCCAATTAAAGAGATAACTTTGTTTAGGGTTAGATTATTTTCAAAACGGGACGAATCATAATATTTGGGATTTGACTCATCCACGCTCATACATTTCCTATATGTTTTCAATGGATGTGAAGTTCACAAACAGATGTTTTGGTATTACAACATGAAATAACGTGGAAATAAACTACAGGTGTTTGTTAAGTAGTATCTCCATAAATAATAAGAATTTTTTGCTGAACCCATATTGTAATATGACCGTAATTGAAGCAAAGAACAGATTCTCAAAAGATATACTGAAAACCTTTATATTGAAATGATTTCTTTGAATCATTAGCACATGGCATATAAATACAATTAAACTTACACGACAACTAATATTAGGAACTATGGGCATTATCTCAAATACATTGTGGTTTGGATATTGTTCATTATATTGCCTATAAGCTGCATTAACCCAACAATCATTAAATAGTTTAAAAAATAATTACATAAATATAAAAAATTGCTGGCACTTGAAAACAACAATATCCCGCTGTATTGACCATGCGTGATGGTAGTTTTTTAATTCCATCGATTAACAGGTGTCATAGTTTCTCGTCATATTTTGACTTATATACTAGACTAAATTGTGTATCATTTGCTATTTAAAAATTATTTAATATTTAAATAAACTAAAAAACGTAACAATTAATACTTAAGTCCAAATTAAACACAGAGTTTATAAAGAAGCTTCATGATCAGTCCATGTATTTTTATTTCATGAAAGTGACCTTGTTTAGATCAAAGACACAATGAAGAGGAATAATCCAAATGTAGAGTTTGGACCACATCGGACATATCTCCTTTTATCAACTTAAATTTTGTTGACAACAACAACGGCGGATGGTTCTCTACAATTATTTATCTAATTCAAGCCAGATATTGAATATTCTTGGCTCTCATATTTACACTATTTTTCTTTTGTAAAAATTAAAACACAATAGTAAAGGGAAAGGTGTTAATCATTGTGATGAAGCTGTCAATATAGTTTGGTTTACAACTGACTAACCAGAATAATAATGAGACAACAATATATATCTTACAATAATTACATCGAAATTTTATCGAAACAATTTCGCCGAACTTGGCTTATAAATCTCACAATATAAACCCACCATGACACGGATTGGCTTGATTTGAAAAATAGTTTAAACGTTAGAATAAATATTGAAAGGATAGAAATATAACTCCATATAACCGTCAGGAAGAAAATGTTTGACACGTTGTATTCTTTACGCCAATCAAGTGTTTCTCCTATTTTAAAGGGCCTTTTGTAACATAGTGAATCATATTGATTTTATAAAGCCTGAAATGTTGGTTAAGAAATCCACATTTGGGGTCATTGGAAAATAACTTATGAATAACAGTTGTTGCCAGTTAATCTGTTAATACTTTCTAAAAATTGTAAACCAATGTTCTTGTCTCTTTTCGTAAACTTATCCTGACAGTGTAAACAATTACTTACTTTGAATGTTGAATTAAGCTCCATTTCATCTTCTTCTTAGTAGAGCGTCTGGATTCTGAACATAACATTCACATTGAATCAACTTTTCCAACCATGGCTGCTTTACGCGCGCAAAGCAGAGTACAATAGCTTTGTACCGTAAATTAGTTAATTAAATTTCATATAATGTAAATTTCGCAACCTAGTCAGCCAGTATTAATATTATTATTTTTATCCAATGTTCCGGAACTAAATTATTGGGCGGAGTAACTACCTAATTGGCACGCGGATGAATATCTTCTTCTAACCCTTTGTAGCAGCCCAACTATGTGACCGAGCAGACCTCGCGCGCTTTGTCCGTAAGTAAAATTTATCTTTTCGTATTATTAAATTAGCCCTTTGATGCCCAAACATATAAAAATGAATGTAACGTAAAGTAAAGTTGTAAATAGTAAAGTAACGTACTCTTGAAGATCTTTTATTTGCTTGATTGAGATAGATAAAAGTTGTGGCGTCGTTCTTAATGGCCACGTTGTTATAACAAGTAATTTGTAACATTAAATGGCTAATACCGTCGCGAATTTGTGTTAGGCGAGTTTACGTGTCCCACGTGTCTCACGGCTCACAGGGCACGTATTATGTGAGTAGATGGCTACCAGTTTCATTACTTCTACTCATCTTCTAGTAACCACCGACAAATGTTGTTGTTGATATCATGAATACCAAACCTTCAACATGTACACAACTGGTGTCAGGGAGAGGGACTGAAAGTAAATCCCTCTAAGACAGTAGTTGTACCATTCACTAGAAAAAAGAACCTAGAGTCCTCTTTCTAGGCTGAATCTCGCATCCACTCAGCTGGAGTGGTCAAAGACAGTCCAAATATTTAGGACTGACTCTAGACCATAAGCTTACGTGGAATGATCATCTTAATAATATCCTGCACAAAGCAAAGTGGGGGACGCATCATGACGTCCAGGAGACTTGCAGGAATCTCATGGGGCGTAAAACCCCATATAGCACTATGGCTTTACAAAGCAGTTGTAAGGCCTCAAATCACTTATGGTCATTAGTCTGGTGGACAAAGGTGAATCAGGTAACTGCCAAAGCCAAGCTTGAAAGCTTACAAAGGCTTGGCACAATCTTCGTAACCGGAGCATTCAGGAGCAGTCCCTCAGCGACCCTCGAGGTGGCTTTAGGACTTCTACCTCTCGATGTTCATATAAAAGCTGAAGCGCGTAAGTCAGCTTATCGGCTGATGGTTGCTGGCTTGTGGAGGAATGGCGCGTCTAACGCGAGCCATGGCGCCATCACTGAAGCTGTAAACCCAAGCGCTATTCTCGAAATGGTCTCCGACACAATGAGAACGGAGTTCGTATTCAATAAGCCATTCTCTGTTGACTTCTACTCCAGAGATGAGTGGAAATCGCAAGATAACATCCCAACAATAAGAAAGAGCTTTGTCTGGTACACGGATGGCTCGCTTATTAAGGGTAGAACTGGATATGGAGTGTTTAGTCAATCCCCTAGAACTGCCCTTAGCGGCAGTTTGGGTCGGAACTGCTCCATATTTCAAGCCGAAATCTATGGTATCCTAGCCTGTGCCCAACCTAGGCCTCACCAGAAGGTACCAGGAAATGAACATCTGTATAATGTCAGACAGTCAGGCAGCTCTTAAAGCTCTTGACTCCAACAGCATTTCATCCAAGCTTGTGTGGGAGTGCTTTAAACACTCTCTGCAAGCTTGGATCACGCAACTGTGTGCGTCTTTGGTTGGGTACCGGGCCACACAGGCATAGGTGGCAACGAATGCGCCGACAGGCTTGCCAAAAGCGGAGCAAGCATGCCATACACCGGTCCAGAACCGAGTTGTGGTATAAGCAAGTCAGCCGCTTATCAAAGTATAAACAAATGGTCCAGGAAGACACACCGCTTGCGGTGGCAGAGTCACCAAGGACAAGCACTCGGCAAAAGACTGCTTGCCGATTCTAGCTCCGGATTCACCAGATGGCTGATGGGGCTGGGGAGGGATCGGGTTAAGCAAGTGATTGCCTTGATCACTGGACACGGCCACTTCAGGAAACACCTAAACACTCTAGGTTTACGAAATGAGGACTCGGAGTGTAGACTCTGCAATAAGTCTGAAGAGACTGCAAAACACATAATACTGGACTGTGAGAGACTGGGAGCAAGGAGAAGGGCTCTTTTCGGTGATAAACAACCAGGCGACGAACCAGATGCTAAGTATCGAGGAAAAGCTTCTTAGCCTAATTAAGGGCACGAAGATAGGCTTACCCCTCTAACATCAAAGGGGCACACAATAAGCTCAGGTTGACGTGTGAGGATCTAGGAATCCACCCCAATATCCCAAAGGAAAAAAAAAAAAAAAAAAAAAACCACCGACTAGAAATAACCCTTCTTAGAGTACAGCGCCATTGTCTCGTGCCAAGACGCCGACACCCGGGTTGTGAGTCTACACATTGCGAAGGGAAGTAAAATCTTATGTTTTATAAAATAGAACATCGTAGGCATTCCATAGAACATTGGATATTTTAGGCCCACCTGGAAGATATGCATTTTTAGTTATTATATTCTAAATGGGCAGCAACGTGGCATTACATACTTTTCCTTTACCATCTAAAAGTGGTGCTTGTAAGTATTCATAATTAAACTCTTATAAGTAAACTTTCCAATTCGAGTAAATACTTCTGAGGTCGTAGTATTAAATAATACTACGACCTCAGAAGTCACCACCCCCACGTGTTTATCGTCATACGGTACAGCTTTTAAATGCTAAATTTAGACTATGATACTTATTATGTAAATATTATGATTACATTTTCTAAATTTTAATATATTCTGCGGAAACTTGTGGGTTTTCTCCTCCATAAGGAATGTCTCCAGTCGTCAGTAAATATTAAAATAACGAATAAGCTATGCGGCTTATGCGTTGGGTTCAGCTACCCCTAAGATTAGTGATTCGTTTTTATTTAACATAGACTATGAAATTTAAAATATATCAGTAAAAATATCTTTTATTCAGAATAGTTGGTTAAAATTACGTTCTGAAAATATTTTAAATGCGAAAACGAATATTAAAATTGAAAACAATGTTGCAAACTTTAATGATGAACGTGTGATAAAAAGTTTTAACAAA